>NC_091462.1:100271890-100460828 GCF_027789765.1 Dendropsophus ebraccatus | reverse complement strand
TGGGGGGGGGGGAGGTGATAGAGGTTTTTAGTAATGAAGCTCGGAGTCATTATCATTTATATCTGGACCCCCAGAGGATTGTTTTAAGATATAGCACAATTCACATTGAGGGTCTTCAATCTTTGGTGTACAGGGGAGGGGAGGATGGTGGTTGTGATCCTCCCCATTACATTCATTGTGCATAACTACTTAACTCCAGCGGTGATGAAGAGGTTAATAAATGATTGTACAAAGACAGAACACTCTATGTGACCAGGCCTCTATAATACCATTTGTCTCAGTTCCTTGACATTATAAGACCTCTGTTTGCTGTCAGTGAACTCATCACACAGCAGCGTCCTGATAGTTTGCTACAATGTATCAGTGCAGAGTCCAGACAGAGGAATGGCCCCTATCCCCAAGAGCTTACAATCTAGCCTGATACATTTGTGCTATTATGTTTAACCAGCTGTGTACCTGTAGGAAATGAATACCGGGGGGACCCTATACTTAGATGGTGTCACATTCCTCTCAAGTCCTTTCTCCTGCTCAGTGAGTCGGCATTTGCCGGGGTCTTGTGTCCAGCCTGGAAGGTCACTTCTTACTGGCGACAGTGTCACAGACCTGAATTGTGGGCCCTGCACCTGTCAGTGCGGAGACTGTGGGAAGAATGCTGACTGCATGGACTGTGCTCACAGCATGGCACCACAACTGTCTGCTGTCTGCCATCCCTCTGTTCTTCTGCCATGATGAGAGTTGTAGTGTATAGTATAAGTAGTAGAGACAAGGTAGTGACATTTGTCACCTATTTTTGCCAGAACCAGGAACGTCCTTGAATACCATTCTCTTCTACTTGTTTTATTTTACACCTCAGATCATCTCATTGTGCTATTGGCCCATTAGTCGGAGTCCCTGACATGATGTGGACAACCCAGAGATGTCTATAGGATTAGGATCGGGGACATTCGGGAGCCAATCCATGACTAGATGACCCTTGTGGATGTTGCATTGTCCTGCTGATAGTCTCCTTCTGCCATTGGGATAACAGCTGACTTGGTCGCCACAATGTTTAGATAAGTCCTACTGCCCAGACGTCCATTCATAGGTATCAGAGAAGCCAGGGTTTGCCAAGAAAGCATTCCCCCAGCAGCAACCTGAACTGGTGATACCAGTATAATGCCACAGAGAACTGGATTCATCTCATCGGGCCATGTTTCTCCACAGAGAACTGAATCCATCTGATAGGCTATGTTTCTATACAGAGACCTGGATCCATCTGACCGGGTCATTTTTCTCCAAAGAGATCTAGATCTATCTAACCAGGCCATGTTTCTCCACAGAGATCTGGACCCATGTGACCGGGTCATGTTTCACCACAGGGATCTAGATCTATATGACCAGACCATGTTTCTCTACAAAAATCTGTATCCATTTAAGCAGGCCCTGTTTCTCCACCGGGATCTGGATCCATCTGACCAGACCATGTTTCTCAACAGAGATCTAGATCCATTTGATGGACCATATTTCTCCACAGGGATCTAGATCCATCTGACTGGCCATGTTTGCCCACAGAAATCTGGATCCATCTGACTGGGACATGTTTCTCCACAGATATCAGGATCCTTCTGACCAGGCCATATTTCTCCACTGAGATCTGGATCCATCTAACCAGGCCATGTTTCTCCACCGGGATCTGGATTCATCTGACCAGGCCATGTTTCTCAACAAAGATCTAGATCCATCTGATGGACCATATTTCTCCACTGAGATCTGGACCAATCTGACTAGGCCATGTGTGGTAATGTACTCGACCAGTCACCTGTTGAGTTGTTCCAGGTGACGCCACTTCTATGGTGGTTGATCAGTGGAATATAGAGGTTGACATGATGCCAGTGCTAACTCAGCACACAGGTATGATGGTATACCTACTTTTAGTTTTTTTGTGGCTAGCTATACCCTTCCCCAATGGTCGGTGACCTGCCAGGTTGTGATGGGTCACTTGGGCTCTAATCACGGTGGTCTGGAGTGGAGTTATAACCCACCCAGACTGTCAGTACCGACACCCACAGAAAGGGGAAATGACCCAAGAACTGTGTAGCTTGTGTGAAGTTGCTGGTGCAATAATCACAATAGAAAAAATAAACTTTTTACTGACAAGTCTTCTGTGATACAGGTGAATAATCTGATATGTGACTGATACAGACTTGCTTTCACTGGATCTGTACTGAGAGTACCCAAGGTAGAAAGTAGAATAGCAGTGCTGACTTGGTTGCATACTGAGAAGAGTAGAGAGTTCAGAGGAGTGGAGAGGAGTAGGTCCTGAGGGTCCCAACCTAATGTAGTACTGTTCTCTGCCAGAACTTTAGAAGAATATTTGAAGAGAATACTTGAAAAAAGAAGAATACTTGTGCCCGTGTTTCTACCTTTGTCACTATACCACCTTTTGCCCTGCAGTCTTGGGCTACCCGTCCTATCAGGGTGACACAAGCCCCAGTCCTAGTTACCTGAGTTGAGCGACGTGTCCAATCGTGTCCCGGTGTCACCTCGGTTGCGAGATAGAGTACATAGGCTCCTAGCTGCTTTGCTCTATCCGGATCAGTTCCTCTGCTTTAGGATACTGTCCTGCACTGTGTTAAGATATGCACGGCGTGGGTTGGGGTTATCCCTGACTTGTCCTCTCTTAAGGTGTTTAGCGCTGCATTTTGAGGATAAGTGTTGTTTTGAAGAAAGTCTCTGTGTTCTCCATGGGGTACACTACAGCTGGTCTGTCCCGGACAGGGAACCTGGCAGAGCCAGACTCCTGGCTAAGCTCAAAAGGGATGTCTAATCTGTGTGTCTTGCTCCTCTTAGAAACAAAGAACTGAACTAAGTGTGGGTCTACACTTCCTCTCCCCATGTGACAACTTCCTACAGGGTGTGTGTAACAGCTCCTGTAAGTGGTGGAGAAGAGAGTGCGAGAAGAAAGGAGGATAGAGATAGGTAGACGAAAACATCCAATGGTGTTCAGATCAAAACAATAACCCTTAGTTCACTACAGCTGTGCAACAGTTACTAAAATACAGACAGTGACCTCTTGTGGCAAAACTCAAATATACACCTTCATTACCACATTGTTTCTTACAGAACAAGGCTTTTGCGAGGGGTGTTCAAGCTAGCAACACCCGTGGTGGGACACCACACAGAGATGTATATCCATCTGACCAGGCAAGGTTTCTACACTGATCTGGATCTATCTGACTGGTCATGTTTCTCCACAGGGATCTGGATCCATCTGACTGGACCATGTTTCTCAACAGAGATCTGAATACATCTGATGGGCCATATTTCTCCACAGGGAACTGGATCCATCTGACGGGGCCATATTTCTCTACAGAGATCTGGACCCATCTGACTAGGACATGCCACACAGAGATGTGAATCCATCTGACCAGGCCATGTTTCTCCACAGAGATCTGGATCCATCTGATTGGTCATGTTTCTTCACTGCTCAGTGATAAAGTTTTGCTTCTTTACCCCCTGAAATCTCCTCTTTTTATTTCCCTTAGACACAATGGAGCTGGTTGTCTGGCGTTATTGCCCATTTGTGCTAAGAAGTGGTGATTTCTGGGGTCAGGCATGTTAGTCGACCACCAGTGTTGTGTTAAGTGCCGTTTCCTGACTCTGCTCTTTAGTTATTTTCATCCACAGGTTCCACTTTCTCTGGATATACAGCCCCACAAGGCTGGCAATAGTGAGATCCTGGCCCCGGATAGTCTAGCCCCGGTGACCAGGCCTCTCTCCAAGTCACTCCGATCACAGGACTTTCCCATCTAATATGGAATTACCCTGAAACTGATCCCTGGACGTTATCCTGCACCCTGGGCCATTGGTCCTGGATCTATACAGAGAAGATCCAATCACGGAAGAGCCATAGGGGGTATGTGCCCTGTATACTGCACAATATAGAAGCCACGTCTTTGCTTTGATTTGTGATCACAGCCGCAGGGACCTCTGCCAGTTCTGATGCCATATGAAAGGTAAATGAGTTTTAGCAGACATGATAAATTCCAGAACATTTGCCCAGTTTCATGCAGATATAGCAGAAATAACACTGAGTATAAAAGCCTGAGCGAGAGAAAGGAAAAGCAGTAAAGGTGAACGGTCTATTTGCTGCTTTATAGTCCTGTATGTTTGTTTGCGCTCTCGTCTTAATGGACGTCCATATTTTGAGCTGGATCTCGCTGTCATTTCTATTTCAGGGCTTCAGGAAATGTCAATTAACAATCTCTGAAGCAGAACATCATGTATCGCACTAAACCAGGTAAATATCATAGAGGAGAAACTGCAGATCCTGAGATCCCGGCTGCGTTCTCATCCAAAATAAAGTTGTAGCTGTAGATATAGTGCACTTAAAGGGGTTCTCCAGGTTCAGAAAAATCACAGCTACTTACTTGCATAAACAGCGCCACCCCTGTCCTTGGGTTGTGTGTGTTATTACGATTTAGCGCCATTCACATTCACTTTAGTAGAACTGATTTGCCAAACCACAGCCAACCTGACTGGTTCTGGTAGAAAGTGACCATGTTTTTCTAAGCCCTTTAAAGACAACCTGTAGCCACTAACCCCCCACATCCCACTGCCCCCAAACCGGTACTGGTACTGTTGTGCATCTGCCGTCAATCCATGTCCTGTCCTGGGGTCTGTTTGTCTCCTAGTGCCATAAAAAAGATCTTTTATTCTGCCTGTGTTGTATCAAAGAGGCAGGGCCTAGAGTCTCCATGCCCTAGGCCTGCAGCGCCTCTTTCTTCTTCCTTCCCCTTCTTCCCCGTGCCCTAGGCCTGCAGCGCCTCTTTCTTCTTCCTCCCCTTTCTTCCCCGTGCCTTATGCCTGCAGCGCCTCTTTTTTCTTCCTCCCCTTTCTTCCCCGTGCCTTAGGTCTGCAGCGCCTTATCCTTTTTCCTCTTCTTTCTTCTCTGTGCCTTAGGCCTGCAGCACCTCTTTCTTCTTCCTCCCCTTTCTTCCCCGTGCCTTATGCCTGCAGCGCCTCTTTCTTCTTCCTCCCCTTTCTTCCCCGTGCCTTAGGTCTGCAGCGCTTTATCCTTTTTCCTCTTCTTTCTTCTCTGTGCCTTAGGCCTGCAGCACCTCTTTCTTCTTCCTCCCCTTTCTTCACCGTGCCTTAGGCCTGCAGCACCTCTTTCTTCTTCCTCCCCTTTCTTCTCTGTGCCCTAGGCCTGCAGCTCCTTTTTCTTCTTCCTCTCTTTTCTTTTTTGTAGTTACGCCCCTGCAGAAGAAAGAGGCGCTGCAGGCCCAGAGCATGGATGCTCTAGGCCCCGTCTCTTTGACACTGCACCGCCATAATAAAATATCTTTTTCCCAGAATACCACTTTCAACTTTAGCTCTATGGCCACGTAATGAATTAATCACAAAACACCTCTATAACATGGAGCCCTGGATTTATTCCTGGCCAGATATTCCAGACATGTATCCTGGTCTCATGGAGGGACCACAACTCATTCTTGCTTAGAACATGTCATGAGACCCCAATCGGTTTTGGCCTAACACAAGTCACCTTGATTTATCAGAAACGGGAGGGTTTGTTATATGATCTCCCCTACCTATTACTGACCTCATGACCTCCAAAGCCTTTTTCTACTTTCACTGTCCTATAGATCTTACCATGTATTGTATCACGTCTGTTCATCCTGTAATGCTTCATTTCACCTGTGGTGGGGCTGCAGGAAAAATGAATACTTGTCACTGAGCTTTTTCACAATTTGATCATCTTGCAGGATCGGGCCTTGCCTTTCCATTGTTAGAGGAGACGTTCTAAGAAAAAGGGATTGAACAAAATGGACAGCCCTTTTAAGGAAGAAATCACGGCCTATTTTATATGCCAATTATATGTCTTATATGCCAGTGCTGGGACGTGACTCCTTCTCACTTTACATCTCTTACAATCTAGAGTAAGGATCACATATTCCTCCTATAACTGGGATCAGTGACTGGTTCCAGTTGCTGGGCCTCATGCTGGTGCTCTCGTTTATAGAACCACAGGCGCCATGTTAGCACAGACCTCACCTGCTTTATTGGGAGCACAGTTGGTTTCGGGTTTGTGTTGTTATGTGTGAGTGCCCCCATGAATAGTGCAGCCAGAATGCTTCCTCTGGCTATTCTGGCCATTCAGTGTTGTCATGTGGACAATGTATGGATGTCCAATGCAATCATGTAAACCAGGGATAGGGAACCTTTGACCGTCCAACTGCTGCAAAACTACAATTCCCATCATGCCTGGACAGCCAAAGGCATGTGGATGGTGATTTCTTACAAGACTGTATTGAGGAGGTACATGGTCGGTACGGGACCTTGTTACAATGGGATTAGATTTCTGGGGCCAAAGTTAAAGGGGTTATCCAAGATTAGAACAACATAGTTACTCTCCAAAAACAGCGCTACGCCTGTCTTCAGGATAGGGGTGGTATTACAGCTCAGCTCCATTCACTTCAATGGAACTGCATTGCAGTTCCATGCACAAACTGAGTACCAGAGTGGCGCTTTTTCTGGAAGAAATCAGCTATGGTTTTGTGCTCCCCTCTAATGCTATTGCAGGCACAAAGCCCCTGATAAAGGAAGGTTACGCGGCCACATTAGGTCACTATAGGAGGGGTCATCCCGCAGGTGGATCTGTCTGAGCAGCTGCGTTCTATCTGTAATCTGAGAGGATTGGGGAATAATCTGAACTTTTCTATACACAGTCCTGAGTGTTCTCATCCATCCTCGCACTGGAAGGTGCTATAGACAGCGTGGTCAGAGGACGTCAGTGTATCACAGCTCTGAGAATGGATAGTGCAGGAGAAGATCCCATATCACAGGTCTACTCCCTGCTCAAATAACCCCACGTCACCGATGTATCTAAGCGTATGAAGTGTGATACTTTCACAATCTCAAACTTTTGCACATGGCCAATTTACAACGTTTTCCAATTTATTGGTATGATGTATCGCATCGTATCTCAGCCAATTGTGTAATACTGAGTATGTATTTGTAATAGCGTCTGTGTACACTGTGTAAAGTAGAATTGTCTTAGTTGCCCCTACCAACCAATCAGATTCCATCTTTCATTTCCCAAAGAGTCTGTGAAGAATGAAAGGTGGAATCTGATTGGTTGCTAGGGGCAACTGAGCCAGTTTCACTTTACACCATGTTTGATAACTCTCCCCCTAAGTCTACCATATGTGATACACTCTTGGAAGGAGATTTATTACACTTGTACGACAGTCTTAAATAAATCCCCACCTCCATTTACCTGACAAATATACTAAGAGGCCTCTTAGTGAATCTGACCGGACCTGTGGCTGCCGCATGGCGGACGCACAAATCTACACCTTTCTGCCATGTTTACGCTTGTTGCCATTAAGCGAGCGAGCTTACACCAGGCATATGCCATAAAAATGGCGACGTCAGTAGTGTACATAAGTGTATCGTGTGTAATATATTCTGTGTATCTAAGCATATCATGTGTGATACTGCCTCCGTGTATCTATTATCTGTGTATTTCTATCTGTGTATCTCCTTCTTCCATGTATAGTGCCACCTCACTGTATCCAAGCCTGATGTGATTCATTTCAGTGGATCAAACTTTACCTTGTGCAATAATGTATCTTAGCCTATAATGTGTGATACAGTCTGAGTATATCCTGTGTGAGGGAAACTCACTGTACTACATTCCCTATCATGTGATAAGTAATCGTGTTACTCCAGGTATGATCTGACTCCGCCATGCCCAAGATGTTCTGCAGCAGCTTCCATCACATCACTGTTGGACCCCTAATGTCCGCCGTTGGTAGAGGGTCTGTCTGGGGGTCTCCGCCATGTCCTTTCGTGTGTCTTTTGTCCTGGGCCGGGCTCATCTGCCTCTCTGGAGAGTAATGGGGGCGTCTCACTAGGAGGGGACGCTGCCCACTCGTCGCCTGTTGCCTGCTCCCCCCTGCACAACATGATTTGCTGTTTGCAATAAGAGAGAAGCATTTACCTCTGTAGCCCCCCCATATGGATAAACTTTATGTGACCCCCATGTATCATACACGCCAAGGAGGGACAGCTGCATTCGGCGCATATCAGGGCACAGTGACCAGATACACATGGGTTAGGGCTATCACCCTGCAATGTGAATGGAGACGTCCCAATAGACTGAGAACCTGCACCGGTCCTGCTCTCACAGCTGCTATCTGTTACAGTGTGTCAGTGCAGAAAAGCTAGAAAACGGGATGTGAAAGGCGTCTAAGCTTATGGAGGACTGTCGAAACCGGATGCAATTGTAGCAAACCCTCAGCTGTGCAAAGTAATAAATTAGGATGATAATTTACTGAGGGCAATCGGGCTGAGATATGAAGGGGGTAATTATTATCAGCTTTGCGCTGTGGGCATGGCTTACTGGTGGCTCATAGTATGGACATATAGATGTATGGGTGTGTGTATATATATATATATATATATATATATACAGTCCTATAGTAGTCGCCCTAGACATGGTAACCAGAGCACTGACTTGATGGCCACCAATAGATTACCCCGTCCGTTATTGGTGGCCCCAGGGCACAGCGGCGATGTATGGATAATAATAGGGTGCAGCGGCGTCCTCAGGATGAGCAGCTTTGTGTCTCCTATGAATCACACCCAGATAATGCAGTCTCCTGGGTGACCTGGCAGCTGTCCGCCTTACTCTGACCTTCGGCTCCTCTCCCCCGGCCCTGTCCTCATCCCTGTGATTAATCCTGTGTGCCGGACACCTGTCCCCTCCAAAGTTGGAGGTGAGGACAATCCCGCTCTTCATAAGACAATGAGGGACCTGCTGTTTTAGTGCAGCACTGGCCCTTTAAGTGAATGTGACTAGAATAGGAGCCTAGGGAAGTGGGTTGTTATTTGGGGGTGTCAATATGGCCACCATTAGGATCTCAGGCACCAGGGACTAGGTGTGACTGATACCACCCAATACAGTGTTCCCCAACCTGTGGCTCTCCAGCAATTACAAAACAACTCACATTATGCATGGACATCTAAAGGCTGCCATGATGGGAGTTGTAGTTTTTTAGTTGCTGAAAGGCTGCCATATTGGACATCACTCAGTTTTTCCAGGGCCTGATAGGAGTTGTAATTTACGACCACAGAAGGGCCATGGGTTGGGGAACACTCCCATTATCTTCACCCACACCATATTTGACGTCACTAAACTTTCCCGGATCATGATGGGGGTTGTAGTTCTGTAGTTGCTGAAAGGCTGTCATATTGGACATTGCTCAGCTTTTCCAGGGCCTGATAGGAATTATAGCTTGCGACCACAGGAGGACCACAGGTTGGGGGACCCTGCCATATATCTTTACCCACACTGCTAAAAGGGGATCACATTGGACATCACTAAACTTTCCCAAGGCATGATGGGTGTTGTAGTGCTGCAGCAGCTAATGAATTGTAGGTTGGGGAACACAGCTCTAAAGCTTCACTGCTGAAAGGCGGCCATATTGGTCATCACACTTCTCCAGAAACTACCATAACTAAGAAATTGCTGAGGATATTAAAGGAAGTATTTAGGGTCTACCTTGATTCCCGGCAGCCCCATATCTCAGCTCGGCCTACAGGGCCTGGTAATATAATGTGCCCAGAGTGACAGCCCATTATGTATTACAGGCAGAAGACATAGTATCAGCTCCCTGTCCAGTCTTGGCTCGGTATAATATCTTAGGCGGGGAGCGCTTGGCCCTCTGATATACAGATTTCATTATAAAAAAGCACCAATGAATCCCAAGTGTTTGTGCACAGGAATTATTGGGCAATAATCCAGCTTTGTTTTACGATGGCGGCCAACGTTCCGCTGCATGGAAGCTGCCATGGAGTCGATGACCTGGTGACATGGCTCTATATCTCACAGTAGAGACCCCCCAATTACACCCCGGCACTTCATCCGCATTGTCAGCGCTACATTTCATCCTCTGTGTTCTCACCCCGGGTGGGAGATCAGTGGAATATAAATGTTCCCGCCCCCCTTGGAGGGATTTATAAGGCTTTTTCAATCAATTAGAAGATAAGGAAGGGGAACAAGTGTCCATTGCCATTGCCACTCAGCTTTCTAAAGACCCAGAACGGTATACAAATCTGACTTGTTGTGTCGTTATGTCTCACACAACTAATATGCCATTCAGGATACTGGAAAAGCTAGGTTATTGCATATTGTTATTGTGTTTAAGGAAGGGGGGTTATCAGGTACATACATAGCTATACTGGACATGCAGCCTAAATATAAAATCCACTCTATGTAACATCCAGTATAAAAATCTCATGCTACTTGCATATGATCAATAAGCAGGCTGGCTGCTGTTGACAGATCTTATTATGCATTTATTTTTGTATATATAACATCTTATACATTAACATCCTATGCAGCCCCCACCTTTTCCCCATTAAAGGGGTATTCCAGAAAAAAAAATTCAAATCAACTGGTGTCAGAAAGTTATATAGATTTGTAATTTACTTCTTGTTAACAATCTCAAGTATTACCATACTTATCAGCTGCTGTATGTCCTGCAGGAAGTGGTTTATTCTTTCCAGTCAGGCATGATGCCCTCTGCTGCCATCTCTGTCCATGTCAGGAACTGTCCAGAGCAATAGCAAATCCTCATAGAAAACCTCTTCTGCTCTGGACAGTTCCTGACATGAACAGAGGTGTCATACTGGAAAGAATACACTACTTCCTGCAGGACACACAGCAGCTGATAAGTACTGGAAGACTTGAAGTAAATTACAAATCTATATAACTTTCTGACACCGGTTGATTTGGAAGAAAATAATTTTTCACCAGAGTAAGCCCTTTAACTCACAGACTCCCATTGTGATACCTAGAGTATTATGGTGCCAATCAGATCTCAAAGTGCATTAATGGCAGCTTGCTGACGGCTTCCAATAGACTTCTATTGACAATATAAGACAAATGAATGGGAGAAGGCCCCAAAAATATTGAGATAGATGCAAAGAACAAAAATTCCAGATTTTTTTTTACTGAAGAACAAAAGACGACGATAAAAAAAAAAATTCCTATAGAAAAACATATACCGTCCTTTATTGCTGTGACTGTATGCCGCATACATGACGGTTTGTACTGTCCATCATTAGATCACATGACCTGATTTACGCCATCACTCGCCTCATTCCGCAGCACATTGCGGCTGTGAACGTCAGCCATGGGGCGCTCACTCACATAATGTCTGTGCTGGGGCCAACAAAGGGCAGATTGCCTTGATATGAACTCCATATATTACCCAATGCCTAATTCCCTATAGAGCCCTATGCAACATACGTAAAGAATTCTCCCGGATTATTAGAAAACAAATCTTATTTTTCTGACCTTTGCCCATTAAATCCCCTCCTCCAGAGGATAGCGCTGTGTTACATTCAGCGTGTAAAATTCTTAAAGGGACAGTAGGCTCAAATCTGTCTTCTCTCTATTTGCTGAGATGTTGGATGTGATTTATTGTTCCCTGTTATCAGCCATTGACAGCTTTGGAGTTAATATGTTCATTCCTTTCAAAGAAAGTGGAATTTATTATGATGAACATACTAAATGTATGGAAGGCTTCACGCTTCTATGCTTCGTACAGACTCTAATGTTAAAAAAAAAAAAAAAACTTGGCTGTCCAATCATGATGGGAGTTGTAGTTTTACAACAGCTGGATGGCAGAAGGTACTTCATCCCTGCACTAGACAGATAGCAGAATTGTAATATGTCCCCATCATATTTTCCCTATATTAGCAACCTGTCAAAAAAGGTGTGCCCACAGACCTTAAAGGGGTACTCTGGCGAAAATCTTTTTCTTTCAAATCAACTGGTTTCAAAAAGTTATATAGATTTGTAATTTACTTCTATTTAAAAATCTCAAGTCTTCCCATACTTTTCAGCTTCTGTATGTCCTGCAGGAACTGGTGCATACTTTTCGGACTGACACAGTGCTCTCTGCTGCGACCTCTGTCGGAGACAGGAGGCAGGATTAAATGTCCAAATTAAACGGAATGGACTCACTATCAGTACATTGCTGTATATACTGTAGCAGCATCCTATTATACAGGTTGCCAGCATACACGTTAAGGCTATGTTCACACAACGTAAGTTTCGTACTAATCACGGCCGTTGTTGCAATACGGTTGTTGCAACACATAGTATACACTCTGGCCGGGATCCTTAGCAGCGCTGTAGAAAACTGACATGTCAGTTTTTTGCGGCTGCTATTTATTGAATAGCGGCCACAGAAAACCCTGTTAGTTCCCACAATGGAGTGTGCGGCTCCGGCCGCACGCTCCATTGTGTGCAGTGGGCAATTCTGATGCGGGTAAGGGATTGTATGTATACTGTGTGGGGGCTGGCATCCACCTTGAATCATAAAGATCTCTGGAGGAATGAAAACCATGGTAAAAACTTATAGACACGATGGTGGTCTGTGATACATATCCCCATCCTGAGAACTCCAGGGCAGCCCAACTTTACCTCTGGTTGACCACCATGTTGCCCTGCCATATGTCAAGTACTACAGCGAATATTTATTTATTTTATTTTATATAAAAATCTCCAGTCTTCAAGTACTTATCAGCTGATGTAAATCCTGCAGGAAGTGGTGTGTTCTCTACAATCAGGGAGGGCGAAACGGGCGCAGCATTGCGCAGCCGGTACATGACAGGGTGGGCAGGAAGGGGTTAGGTAGGTAGGTTAGGCTGGACGTTGGGGAGCTGTTACGTCAGGGAACACTGGCCACTGAGGGAGCATAGTGCAGTGTGAAGGGGCGAATAGGAGAGGCGCTAGGAGCGTTGGGGGAGTGGTTAGCAAGGGGCAGAAATAGGTTGGGGGGAGGGCTTACCTCAGTCTCCACGCGTCCAGCCCGCCCTATTGCTATTGCTTGGCCGGTGGAGTGGGGGCTTGTGTTGCTTGTCTCGGCAGCCCGCAGAGGGGTGGTCACCGATGGCCCTGAGTGAGGTGATTCGGGGGCCCATTTAAAGTAATGGGGAACCCCTGTTTTGGCATCATAGAGTGCGGCTTGGATACGGTGCTGGTAGTTACCATTTAGGGGTTATTCTGAGGTTCCATAGGAACCAGGGGGGACAGCAGTAAATGGCATATTTGTCAGCCCCGAGCCGGCGCGGTGGATTAGAGTTAATATCTGTACTGCTCGGTTCGGGCCATCTATCACCTCCCCTGGGTATTATGGCTATTGGTTTATGTTCACAAAATGTTTATAAAATGGTTTACAAATGTAACTATAAAGTTGCTATGATAACAATGTTTACAGAGTATTTTATGTTTACTATTTAATAAAGAGGCTGCTGTGGCCAGTATTTTCCAATGTCACTATGTCACTCAGCGTGGTGTCCGTTATTGGGAAAAGGGAAATTACTAAGTTAAGAGGGTTATTGATGACAATGGGTTTCAACCCCGTTCCCCACAATCTGCCTTACCCAGGTCATGACACAGTGCTCTCTGCTGCCACCTCTGTCCACATCAGGAACTGTCCAGAGCAGTAGCAAATGCCCATAGAAAACCTCTCCTGCTCCGTACAGTTCCTGACATGGACAGAGGTGGCAGCAGAGGCCACTGTGTCAGACCAGAAAGCATACACCAGTTTCTGCAGGACATACAGCAGCTGATAAGTACCGGAAGACTTGAGATTTTTAAATAGAATTAAATTACAAATCTATATGACTTTTTGAAACCAGTTGATTTGAAAGAAAAAGGTTTTCGCCAGAGTACCCCTTTAAAAACCCAAGCTGATCCAGAGGAAGGTAAAACTCAATGGCAGAGACCCAATACATCATACAACAGGATTCCTTCCTTCCTGTTGGATCCACTTTATATGTTAATCTCATTATACAATGAAGATATGTACAACTTCCATCTATCTGCACTTTCAGCCATTACACACCAAGGGGGCATTCTCCATAACTTACTTATGAATGCTCTTTAACTTTTTGATGAAATTTTACTTAATATAACCCTACCATGACCATGACCTCATGTCCTCTTTTGGATTCATGATAAAGATAACGTCCGTTGTCCTGCGGCCGGATTGCAACCCTTTAACTGATGTAACGGCAGGAAATGTGATGTGATTATAGTAACTTATCATCCAGCTCTGACGAGGCTGTGAGACAACATGGCAGATAGAACTGGTACGGTCCTACAGATTTGTAGATCACGCAATAGAAATAAGGGCGTGTCGTCCCTTTAAGGGATATTATCGGTATAATAATATAACGACAATCTTTGCTTGTTACTGTAGCCAGTCTGGGATGACACATTTTACCTGCGCTGATACACTATAACAAAATATCTGATCAGGAGATAAGGCCCTAATATGCTGCGTTTACACAAAATGATAATTGGGTCGATCGTACGATTAACAATGTCGGAGTAACGATTTTTTTTTCATAACGGTCAGCGTTTAGATGGTACGATATATCGTTCGGAAAATTTGTTTTGCGATCGTTTTGCGATCGCTTAAGCCTATCTCACACATAGGAAAAATCGTGTAAACGCAGCATTACGTGGGCCGATCGAGCAGAAAATCGTTATATTGTTCAAATTTAAGAGATAATCGTCCTGTCTAATTGCAGGTAACGATCGAAAAATCGTTCGGGTGTCATTGATCATTGATTTAGATGTGACCCTTAAATCATCCTTAATCGCTCACTGTAATTCCACATTCTCTCACTAATTGTTCAGTGTAATTCCACATCGTTCCTTCATTTGCTGGGATCAGATGCAGTAAACGGTCATAGTAACGGCCGTTGTAACAATCGTAACTAACGACTATCGTTCTGTGTAATATGGCGTACGATTTCAGGTTAACGATAAACAATCTCATTTGGGATCGTTTATCATTAATCGTTAAAAAATCGCTTCGTCTATGAGGACCCATAGAGTTGTGCCGATGATGTTCCCATTGAAAGCACTGAAAGAAGTTACAAAACTTTTTAGTGTACAGTGAAATCACCCTGATGACTGCAGAGCAGATAAAACAAGACGTAGATAGCAGCCATGACGGAGAACGCCCTGTGCTGGGATACGGTCAGTGATCATAACATGTCAGTGATCAGACGCCCAGATTACCGCCGCAGCTGCTGATCCCCTCGTATCACATGGAACAATCTTAACAAACGTTTGGTTACAAGTCTTAGATCTGTCCTTATACATCATCGAGCGGCTATGGGACCCTGCTTGGGTTCCTCTATTCAGTCAGACATTTCACCCCCATTAAGTAAGGGTACTATGAAACGAAGCGATTTTTCAACGATTAACGATAAAGGAACTCAAACGACCGCTATGGAGAATGACCTGAAATCGTTCACCCAATCACACGGAACGATGATCGTTAGTTATGATCGTTATTGCGGTCGTCTTGTCGTCACCACTGCGAACAACCGAACGGCGTCTTATTACATACGAACAATTTGCAAACGATCAATGATAAAAATAGGTCCAAATTCTATTAAACGACCATTGATTTCTCGTTGGTCGTTTAATCGTTGTCTGCTACTGCACTAAACGATTATCGTTTAAATCTGGACGGTTTAACGATTTTTCGAACGATAATCGTACCGTGTAATACCACCCTAAGAGTGTCCTCTCCTATAAGAGAAACAGATTGCTGAACGCAGGGAGACCAGCCAAACAACAACACTGCCGGCTGCTAGTGAAAGCGCTCAATGCAGTGAAGTCCTAGGTGCATTGCCCCCTGGGAAACATGAATATGCAAAAGAGGAGCCCGTGGAGCCTCATTGAAGAGTCTCAAAACACAGGACTAGCCAGATATCCCTCCAGGAAGGATCCTGCCAAGGGGCAGCTCCTGTTAAGAAACCACCAAAACCACCATATTAAGTTGCCCTATAAGTCAATGTAATGACAAGGGATAAACCAAGGCTAGGTAACCATCTACATACAGCTGTTTTGGGGTGTTGCCCCTCATCAGTGTGGAGCTCCACACTGATGAGGGGCAACACCCCGAAACAGCTGTATGTGGATGGTTACCTAGCTGCCCCTTACCGGAGGGATATCTGGCTAGTCCTGTGTTTTGAGACTCTTCAATGAGGCTCCACGGACTCCTCTTTTGCATATTCATCTCTCCTATAAGAGATAGGCATCAGCTCCTTCTGATCCAGACCCATACCATCACCCGTTATAGGATCCCACCTACTCACTGTAGATAAGACAGTCATGTATGTTATCATTACCCCCACCCTTCAGTATATACTGCGTTTAAAGGGGTTATCCAGCGCTACAAAAACATGGCCACTTTTCCCCCTACTATTGTCTCCAGTTCAGGTGCAGTTTGCAATTAAGCTCCATTTACTTCAATGGAACTGAGTTTCCAAACCCCACCCAATCTGGAGACAACAGTAGGGGGAAAGTGGCCATGTTTTTGTAGCGCTGGATAACCCCTTTAAGCCTCACCTGCCTTGGAGCAGGCAGGATATCTGAGAGGACATGTGTCTTACTATTATAATGCCCTGATCCCGGGGAAGTCATTTAGCATGATCAGCAGCATGGCTGTAATAAACAGCCGCCATACTTTCTACAACTGCAATTCACCCTCTTAGGGTATGTTCACACTACTGATCACCTGCTGCGGATTCAGCAGTTTGCCCCCACTGTCAGCCGCTGGCAGCCCTGCACATCTCCGCTGGTCCCATAGGCTTCATTCTATTGTTTGGTAGATTCTGCCGTCCGCCCAAAGCCAGAGGCACAACCTAGTACATTGCCTGTAAAGTTTTATGCTGACCGTAGATAATTCTTGCATACCACAAAGAATGTTATAAGTTTTGATAAGTCAGGGTTTAGAATGAGCAGGGAGAGAAGCACATGTGTAAGTGCTTCTCTTCATACTCTCTGTGCCTGCAACCAAAACTCACATAGGCTCACAGGACTTTAATGCACAGTACCTAATAGGTTGTGATTTTTCAAGACTACCTTACCCAGCATAGAAGCTCACAGTGTAATTCAATGTAATTCAATCTCAGTCACATGGCACAGAGCATGTTTTTCTAACGCTGGATAAACCGAGAGGGTTCAGGAGAGCACTCAGCATATCTGGGGGTAGCCCCATCAGTATCTGATACCAATTGGGCTCCAGTGCAGACTATTTAAAGGGGTTATCCAGTGCTACAAAAACAGGGCCACTTTCTTTCAGAGACAACACGACTCTTGTCTCCAGTTCAGGTGCAGTTTGCAATTACGCTCCATTCACTTTAATGGAACTGAGCAGCAAAACCCCGCCCAAGCTGGAGACCAGAGTGGGGCTGTCTCTGGAGGAAAGTGGCCATGTTTTTGTAGCGCTCGATAACCCCTTAAACTAGATGCCACTGTCAAACTGTTTAGGCTGTGTTCACACATGCAGTAACGCAAATGCAATGTAAATGTAACCATTTAACAGCTGTTAACGCAATCCAAAATGTGTGAACCCTCAGGGGTCCAATCAGCCCATTGCAATTGCTGATCAGTTGTCAAAGCGTTCTCTAGAGCTCCATTTAGGCTGGCTTCTTACTGCCTTTAAATCCTGAAAAAACACCAATAAAAACGCCAATGCGTTTTGTTTTGTTTGTTTTTTTTTGCAAAAAACGCCAGTGGCCTGATGTTAGATGGAGGGGAATGAAACTTTATGATTGGCCTTACACACATAGGTTTGTTTGTTTTTGTTGTTTTTTTTTGGGGGGGGAGGTGTTTTTCCTCTCCTCTTTGGAGTATTTGAGGCTCTGTAGCAGTTTTACCAAAACACAGCATTCTGAGGGTATAGCGCTTTTTTCTCCCATAGACTTCAATGGGATTGTTCTGATTGTTTCAAAAACGCCATTGAGCTTATGGTATTTTTTTCTGGCATTTTTGTCACCATTTGTGGTCCAGCAGCTTGGTCATGTAATGACAGAGGAAAAAAAGTTCAGCACACAAAAATGGCTTTAATTTTAAAACAACGGCCGTTGTTTTGAAATAAGGAATATTACTTGCCATTAAATGACAACCATCCACTTAACAGTGTGTGAACATAGCCTTTCTGTGTTTTGATCCACTCCTGGTTTTGGTTGAAAAATACTGACCAAAAAACTGGGTCAGTGGGAACATAGACTAAAGAAGTAACTAAAGAAATGTAAAAAAAAAAAAAAAACAACAACATAAAAAGTTACAAAACTAATCACCTCCTTTTGGTAAATGTCCAAAATTATTATTATATATTGCTACTGAAAAAAAAAACATACGAAAAAAGAAAGAGCAAAAAATAGTACCCACAAGCCCTCATATGGCTACATCAATGAAAAGATAAAAAAGCTATGGCCGTCATGGTATGTTAACATGAAAAACATGTGGTGTTAGAAAACCCTGCTCCTATTGACTTTAATGGAGGATGCGAAAGATCCGAGAAAGCCGCAACGTTTCAGAAAGGGCCTGTGTGAATACATTCTTACATAACATAATATAATATATTGTAGATGACAATTTATAATCCACCTCCGACCAAGGCGTGAAACAATGGTATGAAATAATATCATTCTAGAGATCTGCAGATCACTGGCTGTCAGGGCATGATGGGAGCTGTAGTTTTGCAGCAGCTGGAGAGCAAGAAGTTGGGGTACCAGATTATTATAGGGCTCCGGTATCTGGGTCTGCGTGGTACCTTTAAAGGGGTTGTCCAGCGAAAATCTTTTTCTGTCAAATCAACTGGTGTCAGAAAGTTATATAGATTTGTAATTTACTTCTATTAAAAAAATCTCAAGTCTTCCCATATTTATTAGCTGCTGTATGTCCTGCAGGAAATGTTTTATTTTCAGTCTGACACAGTGCTCTCTGCTGACATCTCTGGCCGAGAGAGGAACTGTCCAGAGCAGGAGAGGTTTTCTATGAGGATTCATAGAAGACGGAGACAGAGTTCCTGTCAGCAGAGAGCACTGTGTCACACTGAAAATAAAACAACACTTCCTGCAGGACATACAGCAGCTGATAAGTATGGGAAGACTTAAGATTTTTTTATAGAAGTAAATTACAAATTTATATAACTTTCTGACACCAGTTGATTTAAAAGAAAAAGATTTTCACTGGACAACCCCTTTAACCTTTCAGGTTTCCATATTCTCCACCCTGACCAGGACGTACGATGACGAGAACAGGAATCCTTGGTGGAAATTTCATTTTGGAAACATCAGACCAGTTATTGTAATGGAATTAGCAGGATAATTCTTCCCATGTCTCTCTAAACTAATAATGGTGAAATCAGACTCCCAAACAAAGAACCTTGTATCTTTTTCTATATTTGACATTAATTTACGCTCCTTTCGCCCCGGGCGCATCCAGTCTGGGTCTATAAGGTAAAGGTCACTGGTTAAAAGTTCAGGATGTGATCCACATCCATTCATGGATATACACATTCATCTACTCAGAGCCCTAGTGGCAGGAACTAGAAATGCTAGTTATAACGGTACGGTAATAGTATATAATGGACTATGACAACCCTACACAGTAGCTGCTGCAGAACCTCTTTCTACAGACAGATGGATAATTTAAAGGCTGTGAATCAGAGGAATATGAAGTTCTGAAGCAGCTGGGGCTTATATTATAGGGTCCCTTGCCCCAATGTGTGTGATGTCACTGCGCCCCCTATCCACAATGTCCCTTATAACAGAGGCCCACCCCAGTACAGCCAGCTATAGCTCTCTCATTGCTGCCCCCCTCCTGTGGTGATATACTGATATACGAGTCCTCCTGGGTGTATTCTTCTTCTTGTGCCATTGTTTCACCATAGAGAACAAGTGAAATAGCAAAACTGATAAGTAAAATCTCATTTGTTGCTACTTAGTCTGAGGCAAAAGGGCCCTTGCACATGGCGGCAGGCTGGCGCATGGCGTATTACAAAGGTTCCTAGAATTAAACCTCTCACGGTGTCACAAAGTATGCATATCAGATCTGTCTGTAGGTTTAATAGACCAGGCACGTTGCATAACACCTGCTTTGTACATACATTATATTACTATTTGGGCTTAAAGGGGTTATCCAGCTTTTAACCAGAAACAGCACCACTCTTGTCCTCAGGTTGTGCGTGGTATTGAAAAAAAATTAAAAATACACCACTGTTTATATACTGCTTTACGTGTTTTTTTCAAATTACTGGGGCAATTTTACTAGAACTTGGACAAGACAGGCTACAAACACACCAAATTTATCACAGTGACTCATGGTCCATTAACACAAAGCGATAATTCGCCCAATCGATCGTTTATCGATTTTGAAGCAACAATTTGGCTTTTATAATGATCAGCATTTAGGGTGCGTTTACACAGAGCAATTTATCTGACAGATCTTTAAAGCCAAAGCCAGGAACAGACTATAAACAGGGAACAAGTCATAAAGGAAAGACTGGGATCTATCTTCTTTTCAAATCCATTCCTGGCTTTGGCTTAAAAAATCTGTCAGATAAATCTCTCTGTGTAAACGCATTAGACGAATAAATCGTTAGATAAATCGTTAGAAAAATCTTTATTGCAAACATTTTTAAGATCTCACACATAGGGGGAATCTTTGAAAGACTGTTTACAAGCAGCGATCGGCGAATTTTTAGCGAACGACCAACGGCGATTTGAGAACATGTTGAAAGATCACAATGAACGATTTCTCGCTCGTCGTTTGATTGTTCGCTGCTTTTACACGAGCCGATTATCACTAAAATGCGATTGTTATTGCGAAAATTCAAATGATAATCGTTCCGTGTAAGCGCACGCTGTGAAGGCTGTCTGATAGGTCTGGCACATCTGTAGACACTTCTGTCCAAGTTTACGTCACTCATTAGTTGGCAAAATTTTGGGGCGTTGTGTCACATCTCACAACAGGCACTGTTCTACTAAACTACGCCCCTTTACTAAAACACCACACCCCCTTGTCAAATGAGGCGGATAAAGGGAGAGCTTTTTCAGACCTTGTGAAGAGGAACAGCGGAGCAGTTGCCCATAGCAACCAGATTCCAGCTCTTTCTAAGGCCTTTTCAAAAATGAAAGCTGGAATCTGGTTGCTAGGGGCAACTGCTGCACCGATCCTCTGTACAAGGCTTGATAAATCTACACGTAGGCCCAGCTTTCTTAGGCTGTCAAAACTGACTAGACTAGACTGTGTATCTCCTGCAATCACAGAACTACAACTCCCAGCATGCCTTGCCAATTTAAGAGAACCATTTTTGAGAACCATACACAGGAGATCACCGCTATAGAGGACGAGGAGCTGGTGGTCTTACGCCTTTAGCTCAGACAATGGTGGAGATCCGTACGGTTATTGTATCTGGCTGGATTGTCTGGACTGGATACAACTGCAACAAACCCTCAGCTGTGAGAAGTGTTAGGTTGCAGACCACAGCTACCTAATTGTTGGCTCCTGGATACTCGGTGACATCTGAGGTGGATCCTGAAGGGCTTCAGGACAATGGTGGAGGCCTTCTCCATTGTGTAGTCCTGCTTGTATGGAGGCAATGATGAGCATCGCGGTGGAGGAGACCAGCGTCCCATCTGCTCACCATTTCTCCAGGCAACAATAAATATCCAGTCCGGGGCTCAATGACCAAGCTGTCCTGTCAGCACCATGTCCGAACACTAACAGGGGGTCATTCATCCAGCCCCATTGTGCGGCCGTACACCTGATCCGCCATTCTACCCTGACTTGATAGGAATGATAGATAAGGACCATTATGGCGAATTCTGGGAAAAAATGCAGCACAAAATGGAGCTGATGGACGGATTCTGGGGCAGGGTGGCGATGGGAATCTCACCGCGATCCTTTTCATCCAGAGTTGTGTGGTATTAGAGTGTAGCTGGGCTGCAATACCAGGCACAATCTATGGACAGGTGGTGGCGCTGTTTAGTAGAAGACAGCAGCCATGTGCTACATGACATGTTTTGTGGCCTAAAACCACCATGTTGTTCTGCTGTCATTGCTTCTTATACCATCTGCCAGCATGCTGCGACTTGTAGATTCACAGCAGCTGGAGATCAGCAGGTAACCAATGACTGATCTATAAGGTTCTGTGCACACAGTTGGTGTCCCCACCGTTCTACTGCTGTCATGACTTCTGTTGTAATAGAAGCCATGTCGGCAATGTGAACAGAACCTAAGAACTTGCTTTAGTGATGAAACATCTGCATATCTGTGTTGTTTCAACTATGTAGTTTAAAGGAGTCCATATTCATTGTCTTGTCCTCCAGGAACTGATAGAGCAGTTGTATGCAAACCTGTACTGGGACCAAGGGAAGAGATCAGTACAGGCATTAGGAAAAAGCTCTACAACTTTCTAATGTGCAGTATGCAATTACACTTTGCAATGCAAGTGCACCATCTAGTGGCCATTTAACATACTACAGCCCTGCTGCTGACACAGGATTGAGGTCCCGACTCTGTGCGGCCAGTCATGTTCCTCCACATTATGTCTGTATGGACCTCTCTGCGCCATCACGCAGAAAATCTTTATTCAACTGTTCCCAATTCCCTGGAATTCTGAAGTATTAAAGAGGTATTCTGGTATCTGAAAATTGTATTTAAATAAAAATATCACCCCAAGAAATATATAGTACAGTGGTACCTTGGTTCTCAAACTGCTTGGAACTCAAACTGTATTTTCAAGGAAAGTTTGCTTTGGTTCTCAAAGTCTTGCTCGGTTCTCATACACTTTTCGGGCCCCCAATCTTGAAGTACTTGGTATATGAACGTTTTTGCGAGCGTGAATGGTGGGTTGTACCTGGTGAGTTTAGCATTGGTGAGGCTTCACATACAGTACAGTACTATATATTACTGCATATACAGTACAGTAGTAGTACAGTCAGTGCACCACCATCTTCCATGTGTTACAGTGCTGGGATGGGGGGGGGGACTACAGTAAAAGATGAGTGAGGAGTTAGTGACTACTGTACTATAATTGCTGGTTTTGTTCAATGTTTCTTGTGTATAATGTACTGTACAGTATATAGTGCTGCTCTGTAATGTCCTGTACAGTATATAGTGCCGCTCTGTAATGTCCTGTACAGTATATAGTGCTGCTCTGTAATGTCCTGTACTGTATATAGTGCTGTTCTGTAATGTCCTGTACAGTATATAGTGCTGTTCTGTAATGTCCTGTACAGTATATAGTGCTGCTCTGTAATGTCCTGTACAGTTTATAGTGCTGCTCTGTCATGTCCTGTACACTATATAGTGCTGCTCTGTAATGTCCTGTACAGTATATAGTGCTGCTCTGTAATGTCCTGTACAGTATATAGTGCTGTTCTGTAATGTCCTGTACTGTATAAAGTGCTGTTCTGTAATGTCCTGTACAGTATATAGTGCCGCTCTGTAATGTCCTGTACAGTATATAGTGCCGCTCTGTAATATCCTGTACAGTATATAGTGCTGCTCTGTAATGTCCTGTACAGTATATAGTGCTGCTCTGTAATGTCCTGTACTGTATATAGTGCTGTTCTGTAATGTCCTGTACTGTATATAGTGCCGCTCTGTATTGTCCTGTACTGTATATAGTGCTGCTCTGTAATGTCCTGTACAGTATATAGTGCTGTTCTGTAATGTCCTGTACAGTATATAGTGCTGCTCTGTAATGTCCTGTACAGTGTATATTGCTGCTCTGTAATGTCCTGTACAGTATATAGTGCTGTTCTGTAATGTCCTGTACAGTATATAGTGCTGCTCTGTAATGTCCTGTACAGTATAAAGTGCTGCTCTGTAATGTCCTGTACAGTATATAGTGCTGTTCTGTAATGTCCTGTACAGCTTATAGTGCCGCTCTGTAATGTCCTGTACAGTTTATAGTGCTGCTCTGTCATGTCCTGTACAGTATATAGTGCTGCTCTGTAATATCCTGTACAGTATATAGTGCTGCTCTGTAATGTCCTGTACAGTATATAGTGCTGCTCTGTAATGTCCTGTACAGCTTATAGTGCCGCTCTGTAATGTCCTGTACAGTATATAGTGCTGCTCTGTAATGTCCTGTACAGTATATAGTGCCGCTCTGTAATGTCCTGTACAGTATATAGTGCTGCTCTGTAATATCCTGTACAGTATATAGTGCTGCTCTGTAATGTCCTGTACAGTATATAGTGCTGTTCTGTAATGTACTGTACTGTATATAGTGATGCTCTGTAATGTCCTGTACTGTACTGTATATAGTGCTGTTCTGTAATGTCCTGTACACTATATAGTGCTGCTCTGTAATGTTCTGTACAGCATATAGTGCCGCTCTGTAATGTCATGTACTGTATATAGTGCCGCTCTGTAATGTCATGTACTGTATATAGTGCTGCTCTGTAATGTCCTGTACAGTATATAGTGCTGCTCTGTAATGTACTGTACAGTATATAGTGCTGTTCTGTAATGTCCTGTATAGTATATAGTGCTGCTCTGTAATGTCCTGTACAGTATATAGTGCTGCTCTGTAATGTGCTGTACAGTATATAGTGCTGTTCTGTAATGTGCTGTACAGTATATAGTGCTGTTCTGTAATGTCCTGTACTGTATATAGTGCTGTTCTGTAATGTCCTGTATAGTATATAGTGCTGCTCTGTAATGTACTGTACTGTACAGTATATAGTGCTGCTCTGTAATGTACTGTACTGTACAGTATATAGTGCTGCTCTGTAATGTACTGTACTGTACAGTATATAGTGCTGTTCTGTAATGTCCTGTACTGTATATAGTGCTGTTCTGTAATGTCCTGTATAGTATATAGTGCTGCTCTGTAATGTACTGTACTGTACAGTATATAGTGCTGCTCTGTAATGTACTGTACTGTACAGTATATAGTGCTGTTCTGTAATGTCCTGTACAGTATATAGTGCTGTTCTGTAATGTCCTGTACAGCTTATAGTGCTGCTCTGTAATGTACTGTACAGTATATAGTGCTGTTCTGTAATGTAGTGTACAGTATATAGTGCTGTTCTGTATTGTCCTGTACTGTATATAGTGCTGTTCTGTAATGTACTGTATAGTATATAGTGCTGCTCTGTAATGTAGTGTACAGTATATAGTGCTGCTCTGTAATGTCCTGTACAGTATATTGTGCTGCTCTGTATTGTACTGTACAGTATATATTGCTGTTCTGTAATGTCCTGTACTGCATATAGTGCTGCTCTGTAATGTCCTGTACAGTATATAGTGCTGCTCTGTAATGTACAGTATATATTGCTGTTCTGTAATGTCCTGTACAGTATATAGTGCTGCTCTGTAATGTCCTGTACAGTATATAGTGCTGCTCTGTAATGTACAGTATATATTGCTGTTCTGTAATGTCCTGTATTGTATATAGTGCTGCTCTGTAATGTCCTGTATAGTATATAGTGCTGCTCTGTAATGTACAGTATATATTGCTGTTCTGTAATGTCCTGTACAGTATATAGTGCTGCTCTGTAATGTCCTGTACAGTGTATATTGCTGTTCTGTAATGTCCTGTACAGTATATAGTGCTGCTCTGTAATGTCCTGTACAGTGTATATTGCTGTTCTGTAATGTACTGTACTGTATATAGTGCTGTTCTGTAATGTCCTGTACAGTATATAGTGCTGCTCTGTAATGTCCTGTACAGTATATAGTGCTGCTCTGTAATGTACAGTATATATTGCTGTTCTGTAATGTCCTGTACAGTATATAGTGCTGCTCTGTAATGTCCTGTACAGTGTATATTGCTGTTCTGTAATGTCCTGTACAGTATATAGTGCTGCTCTGTAATGTCCTGTTCTGTAAAAACCAGACTCATCAATCAAACACCAGATGGAAAAGTGTGATCCGTCACTCCACAGAACAGATCTCCTCTGCTCTAGGGTTCAGCGGTGGCTGCCTTACACCCTTCCAGCAGACGTTCAGCATTGTGCCTGGTGATGTAAGGTATGCATGCATTGGCTCAGCCATATAAACGCATGTCATAAAGCCCCCGAAAGGCAGTCTTTGTGCTGATGTTAATACCAGATGAGGTTTGGTCTGTACAGATGCACCTGAGCCTTCGGTGACCCCTCTCTTTAACTTTACACGGTCCCCACTTTGAGGCTGAGTTTCTCTGGATCCTATATGTTATAATACCGCTCATAGCTGATGGGGGGAAGATCCAGGAGGGAAGAAAGCTCAGGAACTGACCTATTACAGGACCACTCTAGTATTATTGAGAGATCTATCTTATATCTATCCTTCACCCTATATATTAGTCTATCAAGCCAAAAGAAAACATTTCGGAAAAGATGAGAAATGACGACAGATTCTGGTTTTCTCATGAAAAATAAAAGTTCTTTAATTCATTGGTGTAATATATTATAACATAAGAAATTCATATGTTGCAGCATTAAAACATTTTTTGTTGAGTTCCAAGAAAATGTAGCGCCCCCTTCTTTCTGATAACTGTCAATAAATTATACATTCTATTCACGGGCCCTAAAAGACGAACGAGACGTCAAAACACCATTCACTCATAATATATATAGTAAAAGACTGTGATGGATATCACACAGAACAGAAGTTTTCCACATGATTTTGTTGTGGTTCTGCAGCTGCAGATTTATTAGTGTGGAAAATTTACTTGATTGGAAATATTCACTTCAACTAAGCTGCAATACCCCATGCAGCCACTGTATAAGTGTGGCGCTGTTTGCATTGTGTTCTATGAGCCCTTGAAATATGGAGGCCGATCACCAATCTAACAAGTGAGTATGACTGATAAGCGGGCTACTACCGAATAAATGAAAATCACATAGAAGACCGTGACCAAGCTCATGGTTACCGTCATCAAGAGGTCCAAGCAATAACCATAACCAGATATGTTTAACCCTTTGCTGGCCTTTGTGCCCATATGCAATAACCGGAGGGGACCCTGGTTGCTGTGACCCAGGCAGAGGGTGGTGGTGGATGAGGAATTGTGCATGCAGCTGGCACACTGCGGGTGCGATGTGGACGGCTCCAGAAAAACGCTTGAAACCACATCAGACGCCATCACGTAGCTTTCTTCAGATGAGACGTCCGGCGGCGGCTTTACCTCATCCGAGTCATCCGGTGATGTAGCGTCAGGGAAGGCTGGGTGCGTCGCTCTGGCTGTGAGGATTATTTACACTCGATTCGTTCCCCCATCGACTTTGTCTGGACAAGGTGAAAAAGGCGATTAACACGTTTATTTGGGATCCATACCAGGAAACGATGTCTATATATAGTGAATGTAAAATACCACAAGCCTTCCTGTCAGAGAAATCCAATTAAAGGGACAGTCCGACTGATATATACATGGAAACTGTATGGATAAAGGAAGTGTATGGGTTGCCCATAGCAACCAGCCAGATCCCTGCTTTCATCTTGAAACTGAAAGCAGGAATCTAATTGGTTGTTATATGTGATTCAGAAAACGGGAGCCCCCCCAAGTCTCCTGTCAGAATGGAGCGGTGGTCTGTGTGATTAATGCTGCTCCATTCACTGTATATGGGACTGGTGGACACACAGGCCACCGCTCCATTCTGACAGGAGACTCCAGGGTCCCTATTCTCCAGATCACTGTGGGTCCTGGCAGTCCGACCACAAGAAACTATAGTTATTACCTATCCTGTGTTGCTAGTGGGTCAACCTCTTAAATCTTATGCCAGCAGCTGCGGTAATCCTGTGTCCTTGTGATAACACTTCCTGTCCTGAGATCTAGCAGCTCAATCACATCATAGAGGCTTTGAGTTATTAATGCCCATACATAGCGACCACTATACAAACCAGTCTGGACATGGTAAGCTGGATCCAGACAGTGTCCCTATGACAACACTGAAGTGCCAGTGGTGGGGATAGGGAGGCTTGTGAGTTTTGCTGTTCTTAAACACACAATAACTGTCAGGTGCCCCATCTATACACACAACCCTTTGTCTTTGGGCCCTATTCCACCGGACGATTATCGTTTAGATTCGAACGATTTAACGATAATCTGAACGATAATCGTCCAGTGGAATAGGGCCCTTTGCTAAGCAATCATGGGCTTTGAATAGAGAGAGAAGGAGTAAGCCACTGTCAGACACCTCTGTTGGCAGCTTATCTCTCTGAGAACATAAGGATTGAATGCTACAGTCCAACATGTTCAATACTTATCTCTCCCCACATCATCTGTCACAAAAGGTCGGGGGGCACCCATACAAATGAAATGGTCTGATGTCTCAATTTACATGTTTATTTGACACGTCTAATGTGATTAAAGGGAACCTGGCACCCTGGCACCTGGGGCACAGACCACCCTACCCCTGGATAAAGGATCATATACTTACCCTCTCCTGCCAGTTCGGCTCTGGATGTCGGTGCCGCCGTGAAGAAATCGCCGCCCGCTCATCTGTGTTCTCATCTGCCGCTCTTAATATGCGAATGACCAGAGACGAGTCTGATGTGCATAAAAAAAATCACTGCTGCGGGCGGCGATTTCTCCTCAGCAGAACCGGCATGTGAAGCGGGAACAGCAGGCGAGGGTAAGTATATGCTCCTTTATCCAGGGGTAGGGTGGGTTCTGCCCCAGGTGCCAGGTTCCCTTTAAATGGGCACTGTCACTTTAAAACCCTTTTGGTCAGGTTGTAGTGACTTGTGAAACATTCTAGTTAGGCTAGGTTCACACTGCGTTTTTGCAATCCGTTTTTTTCGTCTGCATTCGTTTTGATCCATTTTTCCATTGACTTCCATTGTAAAAAAAAACGGATCAAAACGGATCCGTTTTTTTTTTTTAACGGACACAAACATAGTGTCAGCTACGTTTTTGTGTCCATAAAAAAAAAAACGGATCTGTTTTGTTCCGTTTTTTTTACAACGGAAGTCAATGGAAAAACGGATCAAAACGAATGCACACAAATGCATCCGTTTTCTTCATCTGTTTTTTGCAAAAAACGGATTGCAAAAACGCAGTGTGAACCCAGCCTTATCGGTGGGGGTTTAAACAATCAGACCCCAACTGATCAAAATTTTTGATATGTCTCTAGAACATGCCACAAATTGTTTAAAGTGACGTAAGGATGTGGCTACCAGTGTCTCCATCAGTATGTAGTATTCTCACAGCACACATACTATATATTTGGGGGAGCCGTTACCTTTGGGGACAAACTTAATCGAGCTGCTGAATATTCAGAAGCGGGACTGGCCTCTCTTGGGACCGTCGTTTAGAAACTCATGGCCGAGTCCATTGCCGCACTTTCCACAAGAGACCTGCGGGGAACAGAAACTGCGGGTGACATCACACAGAGGCTTCTCACAACTAATCGCCACGATGCATGCACGATCTTCCATGACTGCGACATCATCCTGGCGTATGTATAGAGAACATATGGTAGAAGTCTGGATCCTGCTGGTCTCCGGCTTTTGGTGGAACTGCAAATCCCAGGTGTTATGTATCTGGTGCCGAGTAATGATGAGCACAACTGGAGCGTCCTCGAGCCCGATCCTTTGGCATTTGATTACCAGTGGCTGAAGAAGTTGGATGCAGCCCTAGGGAGTCCTGGAAAACATGAATACTGCCTATGGCTTATGGCTGTATCCTTGTATTTCTGGACTCCCTAGGGCTGCATCCAACTTCTTGAGCCACCGGTAATCAAATGCCAAAGGATCGGGCTCGAGGATGCTTCAGTTGCGGTCATCTCTAGGTGCCAAGCCATCTTCTTTGCCATCTCTTACCTTAAGGGCATTAGGCCGCTCCACATACTTAGAGACGCTGTCCTGGTGGATGGTCTCAGTGAAGGCAGGCCAGGGGGAGGAGTGCTCAAACTTGGTGCGGCTGGAGAACAGCTCATACCCGCACTGGGCGCAGATGTAGATGCCTAAAAATACAACATAATGCAACCATCAGCCATCAGCAAAAGATAATACTTTGTGTTATTGGATGATGAAAACTTTGACAGCTTTCCAATATAACTTAATGTTCCCTGTCACTTGAAAAAAAAAATTAAAAAAATTGACATCAGAACTTTTGATTTGTTAGGATCATCAGATATAGCCAGGAGAAGCGTGCAGCTAAGCGCTTCACTCCCCAGCTTGCTGCTTTTTCCATTTCACCACAGGGGACGGGCTCCAATCTAAGCGCTGTATTAGATATCTGCTGGAAGCGATCACCAATCTGCTAGATCAGCGCTCGCTTACCAACCATATTACATGGCTCAATGATTGTGCAGCCCTTTCTGTATACAGAAAATTATTTCCTACCTTTCAAGGCTCCCCCGGTGTCTCCATGTCTTTTCTCCGCTCTGCAGTGATAGGTTTCTCAGCCAATTACTGATCACTGATGGGACAGCACCATGGCCAGTGATTGGCTGAGCGGCTGTCACTGCACAGAGGGGTTATCAGCACAGAGGGGGCCCATCTCACACGTGGTTGAAAGACTGTTTACACGAAGCGATCTGCAAATTTTTTGCGAACGACCAACGACAATTTGAGAACTTGTTGAAAGATCAAAATGAACGATTTCTCGCTCGATATTTGATCGTTTGCTGTGTTTACACGAGCCGATTATCACTCAAATGCGATCGTTATGGCGAAAATTCGAACAATAATTGTTCCGTGTAAAAGCACCATAAGTCTATGGATATTGAGAGATTGAACACCCGGACCCCATTCAGTGAGGGATTGAACACCTGGACCCCGGCAAATCAAAACGTTTGATGTTTGCGTGTTAAAGGTTTTTTTAAAGTGACCCAAGGGATGAGGGCTTGTTCACACAGCTAAGACCTGCCCTGAAAATACAGCCGCAGAATCCCTGCTGGATCCCCATCTGAAATTTGTTGGAGTTTTGGTAAAGCTGTCATTGATCCTCAATGCAGATTTTCCATTGTGATGTTGAACCTCCCATTTATGTCGATGGGAGATGGTTTTTCATGCACAATCGTGCACAAATGGAAGCGGAAATAAGCGCAGATCCTGCCTGTGTGAACTTGTCCTAATGCTTCTCTACTTCAGCTGAGGGTCTGGTACACTTCAATCCTCTCTATATATCAATTTGTTACAGTGTATCAGACAACACCCTACTGTAATACTGGGTCATTTCCCAATGTAAAGCAATAGAGAAGTCATCAGGAAATTGCATAACTAGTAATTCCCAAATATGAGGAACAAGGAAACCATTACACCACATCGAGAGGTCTCTCACTTCCCCTCCTTATATCCTGCGCCCTCAATGCCCCCTGCAGCTGAGTGACCGCCAGCAGTCAGTTCCTAGAAGAACCTCCGAGTCCTTGCTGAACTCGTCTTCAGCAAGTTCATGGTCCTCAGCATTAAAGGAACACTGCCTACACAACTCTGCTATCTATGGCCAGTGCCGGGCCCAAGGGGGCGGAGCATGACACAGAGAATGACTAGTACTTCGGTCACGAGTAGTTCACACAAAAAAAAAAAAAATCTTTCAAATCAACCGATACCATCAAGTTCCAGAGATTTGTAATTTATTTCTATTTAAAAAATCCATCCAATACTTATCAGCTGCTGCAGGAAGTGGTGTATTCTTTCTAGTCTGACACAGCGCTCTCTGCTGCCACCTCTGTCCATGTCAGGAACTGTCCAGAGCAGTAGCAAATCCCCATAAAAAACATCTCCTGCTCTCCAGACTGGAAAGAATACACCACTTTATGTAGGACATACAGCAGCTGATAAGTACTGGAAGAGTTGAGATTATTTTTTAATAGAAGTAAATTACAAATCACTGGCACTTGATTTGAAAGAAAAAGTTTTTGGTGAACTTCCCCTTTAAAACTAGAAACACACTTGGAAACCCCAGAATATGTGTTTTTCTGGTTAAATTGCTTAAATAAAGTTTTAGCACAGTGCTGGAGTGTGTTACCCTTCGAGGTTCCCTGCACTGGGAAGACTGATCCTCACATAGAACATATTGGGAATAGGTGAGCTGGAACGACTTTGGTTTTTATAGATTGTTAGTATTATATTCCACCCTCTCAGCCCCTGCACCCATATCCAGAGTGTTCCTTTAAATACACAATGACGCCCCACGATGATCGCCATTACTGTATCTTATCCGTGTCAATTTTACTGAAACTTTGCTGAAGCAGATGTCAGAGAAGATGCAGCTGTCACCTGATCATTGTATTTTTTACACTGGTGATTTTGTTGTTTAGAGAAGAGGACCCGCAGTGTAAAGCATGGTGGTCAAACAGAGTAGCGGTCTAAAGAACATGATGAGAGAGGAAGTGGAATTCTGACTACATAAGACACCAACTTAAGCCACATTCACACATTCCATGGATATGGTTCATGTACGGACGGTATACTATGGACTCGACCTCAGAACTCCCGGAATCATCATTCATTATGATGCTGTGATCTCAGAAACTGTTAAAGGGGTATTCCAGCAAAAAAAAAATCTTTCAAATCAACTGGTATGAGAAAGTGCCTGAGATTTGCAATTCACTATTAAAAAATCTTCAGTCTTCCAGGACTTATCATCTGCTGTATATCCTGCAGGAACTGGTGTATTCTTTCCAGTCTGACACAGAGCTCTCTGCTGCCACCTCTGTCCATGTCAGGAACTGTCCAGAGCATCAGCAAATCCCATAGAAAACCTACCCCGTTGTGGACAGTTCCTGACATGGACAGAGATGGCAGCAGAGAGCACTGTGTCAGACTGGAAAAAATACACCACTTCCTGCAGGACATACAGCAGCTGATAAGTACTGGAAGATTAGTTATTTATTTATTTTCAAATGCTACGTGCTCTAGATATGATGTTATAATTATTTTTATTTCGTTTTTCTTTCCATAAGTTTCTCTACAGGACAAATGCATTGTCTGCTGCGGTCTAGAGAGGAGCGAACTTGCCGTGAGTTCAGGTTCGCACGAACCCAGGCGATGGCCATTTGAATCCTGCTGCCTGGAGTTTCGGCAAGTTTGTTCATCACTATTGTTGTCCCATGTAGTCTGATCTCCACCTCCACTCTCATCATGTTCTTTAGACAGCTACTCTGCCCGACCACCATGCTTTACACTGCGGGTCCTGCTCACTAAACGACAAAGTTACGAGGGTGAAAAATGCGATGATCAGGTGACGGCTGCAAGGACGATAGTGGGAGTGATAGATAGTCGGAGTGTGCGCTCCAATATCTGTCTCTATAAAAGTGACACTGATAAGATAAGGTAATGGCAGCCCTAACTTGTAGCTATAAGGGTTATCCCAATCACTATCCACAGGATACGGGGTATCTGATTGGTGGGGTTCAACTGCCAGGTCAGAGGTCAGATGTCAACAGAACAACTCGTCCAGGGTCACAGTGTGCAGCTATAGCCAAGTGTTCCCTAACCTCTGGCTCTCCAGCTACTGCAAAACTACAACTCCCAGCATGCCCAGACAGCCCAAGGCTGTCTGGGCATGCTGGGAGTTGTAGTTTTGCAACAAGCTGGGGAACATAGCCCTAGCATAACAGCTGTATCACAAAGTCGCATGCTGCCGCAGAGGTGGGGGACAGCTGTCATATATACCACGTCTCTATGGAGTAACTACAACTCCCAGCATGCAATGTGAGCTGAAGAATGCTATGGCATGCTGGAACTTGTAGTTTTAAACTAGACTCAATGAAATATGAAATAATTGCACCATAACGGTGACTACTACAACAACAGAACCCTGTAATAGTCAGCACCATGCACTTTACCCCATAACATTATATAAGACCATTACATAAGCAACCCCAGTAACTTTCTCCAGCCAATGACTGACTGGCAGCTGATCTAAAGAGATCTAGTAGGTCTCCATTACCATTCTCGAAGTGATCTTTATACTTCTCCCCACCAAAGAACGAGCAGAACGACATCGCGTTGTCTCTCGGAACCGTATAAGATTGACCCTCGCCGGCCGCCACCTCTCACTACTAGAATAGACCTACTATCAGCGTGTTGTATAAAGCGCTCCGAGGGGCGGGTCATTGCGTCATCAGTAGGCGTGGTCACGCCCCGTGTTCGTGCGTCGGCGCTTGGCGGCCATATTGGTTGAGGCAAATAAATCTTCTGGAACATTGTTCTGTGTGGGTTTAGTGTCCTGTGACTAGTTAAAGTTGTGCAGTATAAAGTCATTCAAGTTATTGTCTTCATTGGAGGGGAAATAATTCCTCTGTGCTGTTTTTTACTTATACAAGGCTTGGTGTCTCTTTATGCAAGAGGTTGCATCGGCCACTTCCCTGTTATGTAACACATCAGGTTGCTGAAGTCAGCAGCAATAAGTTTTGTTGTTAAAGGGGATATCCAGGATTAGAAAAAACTAGTTGCTCTCTTCCATAAACAACACCAGCCCTGTGCTCAGCTTATGTGTGGTATTACACCTTGACTCCATTCACTCAGTAGAGCTGTAATACCACACACCACCTGAGGACAAAAGTGGCGCTGTTTCTGGAAGAAAGCAGCTATGTTTATCTGATCCTGGTTAACCCCTTAATTCGTGGGTGATAGCGTTAAGCTAGGAGAAGTAGTGTGTCATATGGCTGAGTGGTGCAGCTAACCTGGTTGGCTCAGCATTGCTTTTCTCAATGTAGTTGATTCTGTGATGCAAACTGCTAGAATAAGATCATTCATCGTTAACGTGTACCTTTCATTTGGAAAAACTTTTGACATGTCGTAGGGACCATACTGTACCTCCCAAGTGTCCCTCTTTTGGAGGGACAGTCCCTTCTTTTGAGCCAAGTCCCTCTTTGCCCCTTACGTGTCACTGTTTTGTTTTTTTTTTACCTAGAAATTAGATTTGCATTAATAATATACTTTCTATGTTGCTCTAGAAAGTGTCTAATTTTTACTGTATAATAGACCCAAACCTGCATATTATTCCATCATGTGGTGCAAGTGGAATCCTAAAAATTATTATATACAGATCAATCATGTGACATTATGGCTGCTGTCACACATCATTGCACACATGTAGACTCATTGACTTCTATGGCCCCATACACACATCTGTAGGTGTGACCGATCCGTTTTTGGGACATGCCCCGCACCATTGTGCATCCGTGTCACCTATTTGATAGTGGGTATAAGACAATGCGGACAGCTACTGAAACATTTGTAATCCTGTCCGTGGTTCCGCAATTACAGACAAGGTTACTGATGTATGAATGCGATCTAAGGATGCAGTCACACCTACAGGATCTGCTGCAGATTTGCAGACATCAGTGTAACTAATTGCATCAATCTGCAGCAGATCCTGGATGTGTGATTGCATCCTTGAATTAAAAGCGGGATTAGGGATGGGAGGGGGAGTGAGGAGGCGTTACAGCTCTCAGTAGATTGGGATCTTGGGAACGCCTCTTTGACTTTTAGCATTGGAGGATAAAAACATTGGGGGAAATTTATCAAACATGGTGTAAAGTGAAAATGGCTCAGTTGCCCCTAGCAACCAATCAGATTCCACCTTTCATGCCTCACAGACTCTTTGGAAAATGAAAGGTGGAATCTGATTGGTTGCTAGAGGCAACTGAGCCAGTTTCACTTTACACCATGTTTGATAAATCTCCCCCATTTTTTTATGCTATGGAAGCACAGACAGATATGTGAAAGGTAACCATGTGTCTATGTGATTTAACAGCATCTTATAGTGTCAGCAGTTGGGAACCTGACATGCAGCTAACAGATTCCCTTCAAGCTAAAACATATATAACTATATACTATTGTATAAAAGCAAGAACTTCTGATATGACACAGGATGTAAGTAAGACTTGAGATGGACTTACACCCCCAACCAATCACAACTTTTGTCCAGGTGACAGTGCCTATTCAAATCTGTTATGCAAAAGAACACTGCAGAGACACCATCACATGTCTCGACGTCAGTGAACTAGCCAGACCTTCCCTCCGGGAAGGAACAACCAAGCCAGAGGCGTTCTCCAGTCAAGGAAACCACCTCAGCAAGGTATCCATCCACAGACAGCTGTTTCAGGGTTTTTGCCCCTCATCAGTGGGGAGTAGGTTTCTGGCTAGTGGGAGCAATGACTAGTAAGTGCATGCAAAAGGACGCTGGTTGACCTCAGGGAGATCAACCAAAACACCGCAGAGACACCATCACGTGTCTCAACGTCAGTGTATTCTATAACATTGCCCCCTGGGAAATCAAATATGCAAAAGAACACTGCAGAGACACCATCACATGTCTCGACGTCAAAAACCCCGAAACAGCTGTCTGTGGATGGCTACCTTGCTGAGGTGGTTTCCTTGACTGGAGAACGCCTTTGGCTTGGTTGTTCCTTCCCAGAGGGAAGGTCTGGCTAGTTCACTGACGTCGAGACACGTGATGGTGTCTCTGCAAAGTTCTTTTGCATATTTGATTTCCCAGGGGGCAATGTTCTAGAATACACTGACGTTGAGACACGTGATGGTGTCTCTGCGGTGTTTTGGTTGATCTCCCTGAGGTCAACCATCGTCCTTTTGCATGCACTTACTAGTCATTGCTCCCACTAGCCAGAAACCTACTCCACACTGATGAGGGGCAAAAACCCTGAAACAGCTGTCTGTGGATGGATACCTTGCTGAGGTGGTTTCCTTGACTGGAGAACGCCTCTGGCTTGGTTGTTCCTTCCCGGAGGGAAGGTCTGGCTAGTTCACTGATGTTGAGACATGTGATGGTGTCTCTGCAGTATTCAAATCTGTGGCCGTGGATACTCAGCAGAGTTATTCATGATCTTCTCTATTAATTTCAATGGGGAAGTGACACTCTGCAATAGCCGTTACGGACGTTGCTTCAGAAACACTGTGGATGTCAGATACACAGATTTGTTTTTTCTACCAGTAGCCTATTTTACTATAAAATCTACGACAGATCTGCACAAAAATAAGCGTGATTTGTGTGGATCTACAGCTTTGGATTTACCTGTGGATTATCAACTATGGACAGTTCGGAGCATTACTGTGTAATGTGGCTGTACCCTATACCGCCAGCCCCATTAGGTACCAGCCATAGATACCATCTCAATCACATGTGCTCCTATAGCCCACTACAGATGCCCCATAGCAGTACGAATGCTGGCAGGAAGGGGGAGCCCTGTGTGATGCCGGCAGAGCCATTAGCTCCATCTACATTATACATCATCCAGACCTGACCAGAAGAGGTCAAAGCAGCAGAGCACAGCAGGGACCAGGAGAAATGATTATTACCAGGGGTGGCAAAGTAATATGGACTGTGTTCCCCAACCTGTGGCTCTCCAGGCTGGAGAACTACAACCCCCATCCTGTCCTGCTAACAGTTCATGATGGGAGCTGAAGTTTTTCAACAGCTTGAGAGCCACGGATGGGAAACAGTGATTAGAGGGCAGTAGAACTGTGAAATGTGGCCAATGGAGAAGAAAACGACAATGAATACCTCCGATCAGAGAAGACCTCACCTCTGAGTTACTGGATAAAATGGGCAAGCTGAAATTTTGCACCAGGACCCACAAGCCACTAACTACGCCCCTGACCACAGGAGGAGACTCCGAGTGACCGGGTGACACAGGCTGCGCACAAGGACTCAGGAGCATAGTCAGGTTTTATGGGGGGGGGGCTCTGTATGCTATAAACATGCTGTGTAAATCAGCCACAGTCAATAGCTCAGAGGGAGCTGTAAGGCTTCATCCTGTAAACTGCGAATAAGTAAGTGGGTTGAGATTATAGAACTAGAACTTGACAACAGCTGGAATTACTCAAGCCGCATGTGCCATGTTGTATCAATGCTGATGGATATGCATGTGTGATATGTGCAGTTGTGGAGCTGTTTTGGTTGGTAAGGGCATAGTGTATATGTCAAGGTGCTGTATGTGTTGAAATAGAAGCTTCTATCTCACCAGGACACAGGTTACTGACCTCCCCCATCCTTTACACTGCGGCTCTGCTATGTATCAGTCAATCCCTGGTGGAAAGCAGTGCATGGAGTGCAAAGTCCAGCTAATGCAAGGCCAAGATGAATATAACGCATCTCATAGACCAGGAATAGGAAAAAGCAGATTGTCAGGTAACTGCTGCACATAATCCTATGGGAAATCAGCCAGTATTCTGCAGGAAAGCCACAAGGATTTGCTGATATTACAATCACTACTGCTCATAAAGGGACTTATTTCCATAATAACCTTGTATTAGGAGACTGCTAATAATACACAAGCCTAGTTCAATATTTCCAAGAATAACATTTTTTTTAGCAAGTCAGAACAAAGCGATCAGTCGAGAAACATGGCCGGATCAGATGGATCCAGATCTCTATGGCTTCTCTGCTGACGGAAGTCTGTACAGTATGTGGAAATCGTGCAACAACGGTGCTGCTCATATCCAGAAACTAAGTAGAGTAGATATCTTTTGAGGAAAAAAAAAGGGAAGGGCACTCACCAGTAAATCAGTTGTTCTTCTTCATCCTCTTCTCTAACGTCTTCCCAAGACCAACATCTCCTCCAATGGAGCCGTGCACCACTACATTGAGGTGTCTAATGATGTCCAGTAACTGTGCCGTACTGGTTTTTAAAATCATCTGGGGGCTTATGCCAGCCAAAATAATAAATAAAATTGTGTGCCTAAAAAGCCTGTATGAAGTGAGTGTCCCTGTGTCCACCCCATCACAAAGCATGGAGCACTCAATAAAAAGAAAACAAATCCAGCTCCTTGCGTAAAAATTTTTTTTTTTAAATGATGCACCTGTGTTTGAGAGATGCAATCCCTTTTTAAAGTGTGGCTACATTGGATTATGATTACACGTTGCTAAAAACTCTCCTGCACCCGATAATCACCCCGTGTAAAAGTGACACCGATCAGCCGGCTAATGCGGTCTTTAGCGAAGGCTTTCAAATTTATTGTTGTCAGGCACACATCCTACAGTGTAAACGGGGCGTGAGCCCGGTAACAATAAAAAAAATGTATATATATATATATGTATATAGGATATACTGTACATATAGGATATGTATATATCTGTGCTGTCAGTTTAAAGATCTCAAGAAGCAGTGTATACTTACCATCTGCACTGCTTGTGATCCAGCATGTCTCCTTCAGCCATTCTAGAGAAGGTGGTGCCTGAAGATACAGCCAGACTGGAGGAGGATGTTCAAGTATACATTGCTGCTTGTGATCTTTAAAGGGGTGCTCCAGCCTGGGGGCACTTTTTTGGGGGGACCGGGGAGGAGGTGGCTGAAATAAAAGACGTCCACTTTTCCGTCCAAGACGTTTCCAGCGGCGGGTCCCGCATCACGGCGCTCCGGTGCCCGGTTCCCGGCCGCTTCCTGGTGTCTGACGCCGCCCGAGACGCTACGTCTCAGGGCCGCTCAGCCACTCAGGAAAGGAGATGGGATCTGAGCGGACTTCAAACGGATCCCGCCTCCTTCACTGAGTGGCTGAGCGGCCCTGAGACGTAGCGTCTCGGGCGGCGTCAGACACCAGAAAGCGGCCGGGAACCGGGCACCGGAGCGCCGTGATGCGGGACCCGCCGCTGGAACTGGGGAGGAGGTGGCTGAAATAAAAGACGTCAACTTACCTCCCCGGTTCCAGCGGCGGGTCCCGCATCACGGTGCTCCGGTGCCCGGTTCCCCGGTCCCCCCCAAAAAGTGCCCCCAGGCTGGAGCACCCATTTAAACTGACATAACAGAACAATACAAGGATTGTCCATGCAGCCTGGGCCCCTCAAGTTGTTGTGCCGTGTAAAGGCACTGCAAACCAGCACCAATGTCGTTGATTGATACTCATTTGTGCCCACCCCCGTGGCAAGAAATTGCCACATCTAAAAGGGCCCTTAGTAACCTGTAACAACACACACACTCACTCACACGCTCTTTCCTAACCATGGGTGAATCAACCTTGGCCACACTGCTCAACCCAGGTAACAAGGTCTGGAGCTTGTGTCACCCTGTAGGACGGGTCGCCCGACACTGGTGGGCAAAAGGTGGTTTAAAGACAAGAAGTCAAAACACAGGCACAAGTAAATGTCTATTTTCAAGTCTACAGTATTCTACTTCTTCTTCTCCTAACGTTCCGGCAGAGAACACTTCTACCCTGGGTTGGGACTCTTACGACACCCTCCTTTGTACCACTCTGGAACCTGCCATACAAACTTCTTTCCGCTGTTCTGAATTCTCTGCTCCTGTCCGGTTCCTGTCTTGTCAGGTTTACTGTCTACCATCAACTATGGTACAAAGTAATTCTATAGTAAGGAAGACATATTTTTGTTAACAGAACTCAGTGGTTATTACTCAAGCACCAACACAGAGACCACATCCTTGGGTAATCTCCCCTTTCTGTGGGTGGCGGTACCGATAGTCTGAATGGGTCACAGCTCCAGTCTGGACCACCGTCATAAATACCCAAGGGACCCCCTCACAGCCCGGCAGGTCACCGACCACAGGGGAAACGGCATAGCTAGCCTCCCTAAACTAAAAGCAGGTGTGCCACCATACGTGTGTGCCCAACCGGCACTGGCGTCACTACAGTATGCCAACTGGCTAAACTATACTCCGACCGACCACCACAGAAGTGGCGTCACGCGTTACCATCCGGCAAATGACCGGTCCAGCATACACAACAAGTGTATATAGCAAGATGGAAACTGCTGAGCAGGGAAAGACATGATATAGCTGTGTGCAGTCGGTTTACATCTCACAATCCTAGCTGAAAATTTAAAGTGGTGACTGTACCTTTAAGACGTTTCCTGTAAAATCTGAGATTGTGCTGAGTTCTGAGCTTCGCATGGCATGCCATCAGTAATCTCAGTGACAACTTAGACCTGGTCTTTAAAACCCTGTGATCAGCAGCTAAGAGGAGTTAATGCAGTAATGGATGTATACCTTAATGAATTTAGCCGCTCAATCCCCTCGCAGTGGGTAAAGCAGGCTTAGAGAGTCCGCCGTTTATATTTAATGCATCTGACACTTTGGATCTAGAAATCGCTGAGAATTACTGCCGCAGATTACTGATGAATTTATCAGTTTTCGGAAAATTCTGAACCATATTGTTAAGAATTGACAGCTTTCCTCGAATCCTGTATAACTCCATAGAAAGCCAAATCGCCATTTAGGTATAAGAAGATCTGGGTGCCTATGGGCACTGGTGTGGCTTTGATCCCCCATCACATCACCAGCCTATGTTTAGGCCCAAGAGCTTACACTCTAGCTGCATTTCTGCATACGCTGGCCTTGGATCTCTTACAGGGCTAATAAAAGCACAGAGCTGTAAATCTTGCCAATCTCCAGGCATGTTCTTACAGGGCATTAAGAATTGATGAATAAATAGAGCTTGTGTTCAGACCCGGCCGCTGCTGAGCCTAGCAGAAACTTCTTCAACCTCCGGAAAGTTGAACCTCATGAAACCAAATCACCAAATCTTAGCTGCTGCGAGTCAGTAGGGCAGAGGTGGGGAACAGGCCGGAGGTAAATCCTAGAGAACCCGAAAGAGAAATTATTATGTCATCTATTTATTAGTAATGTTTATGATGGCTTCTAATGGTGGATATCCACACGGAGGGAAGGGTTCCTGGAGATACAAGGCAGAGAGTTTACTGCACATAGATAGATAGATAGATAGATAGATAGATAGATAGATAGATAGATAGATAGATAGATAGATAGATAGAAGATAGATAGATAGAGAGATAGATAGATAGATAGATAGATAGATAGATAGATAGATAGATAGATAGATGCGGTATCATACCACGGGTGTTACTATTATATACACCCTTCGTAAAAGCCTGTACTTATTGTACTTGTGTGGTGATGAAAGTAGTGATAAAATTTCGCCACTAGATGTTGCTGTATTAGATATGTCTGTTCAGAAGCTGCACAGCTGAAGGGTGTAAAGGGTTATTGTTTCTTTGTATGTCCCATGGATCTGCGGACCAACAGGAATCTGATCTTCTTCTCTCCTATCACCTCTCTCTTTACTTCTTCTGTTTGCACTCTTCACCCACTCACAGAGCACTTTAGATGCCCTGGAGGAGGGAAGTCACGTGGGAGACAGAAAGAATAGTTCAGTCTTAGCTAGAACCCCACATGTGTAGGAAGCAAGACAGTATACAGCTAATAGTTTTCTTCTCAGTGATGCTACACAACACTATGCAGTGTTAAACCATTCCAGGAGAGGAGAAATCAGAGACAACCTCAACCCACGCCGTGGAATAGGAGAGTCACAGAGCCACAAAAGCCACAGAAGCTAGGGACTGATCCAGATAGAGCAAAGTTGCAGTAAGCCTAGGAACTCTGTCTCGCAGCGTGGTTGTCAGCAGGGAACCCTCAGCATTCCGCTCATCCCATGTTACAAGGTATGGGGCCTGTGTCACCCTCTAGGACGGTTCAGCCAAATCTGGTGGGCATAAGGTGGTGTGAAGATTAATCAAAGGTCAATACATCGACACAGGTTTTCTTCTTCTTCTTCTAAGCACTATTCTACCTCATCCTCCAAAATCCCGACAGAGCACAGTACTAATTGGGTTGAGACTCTCATGACATCCTCCTCTCTGCTACTCTACTTCTCTGTAGTACTCCACAAGCTACCCAGTCAGCACGACTATATCTCACACTGCATTCCTGTCACAGATTCGGTTGCTGTATTACTAAGTATCTGTCTACCAAGTGTTATCAAGTGTATTACCCCATGCTTTATCAAGAGAAACGTCATAATCTTGTAACCTACTGCAAGCACGCACTTTCCAGTAAAGAACAAACTTATTTATGGTAAAGAGACTCTGTGATCTTTCGCCTTACACCGACACAGCACACACTGCAACCTTGGGACACTGCAGCCTCTGCTCCCCTTTGGGTGACAGACCCGATAGTCCGGGAGGGTCACTTCACCACTCTGGCCATCCGTGATTACACTAACCCAAGGGACCCCGTAGCAAACCCAGCAGGACACCGACCACAGGGGAAAAAGGTACAACTGGCCTTGTAAAATAAAAGCAGACGTGCCATCCCACCTGTGTGCCCCCCAGGCACCGGCGTCACGACATAAAACCCTAAGGTCCGACTGTATCTCAGCCAACCACCACCAAAGTGGAGTAACACATCACCACCACCTAGCAAATGACTGGCCGATCCTCCGACATAATAACATCATCACCGGGGGCTCACACCACATCATTAATAGATAGATAGAAGATAGATAAATAATAGACAGAAAATAGATAGATAGATAGATAGATAGATAGATAGATAGATAGATAGATAGATAGAAAATAGATAGATAGAAGATAGATAGATAGATAGATAGATAGATAGATAGATAGATAGATAGATAGGAGATAGACAGATAGATAGGAGATAGATAGATAGATAGATAGATAGATAGATAGATAGATAGATAATAGATAGATAGATAGATAGATAGAAGATAGATAGATAGATAATAGATAGATAGATAGATAGATAGATAGATAGATAGATAGATAGATAGATAGATAGATAAAGCATATGTATAAGTTTACCATACATTTACATGTAACATTTTTATACTCTTTCCATTCCAGGATAATCCAGATGTGATATTAGGAGTTATATTATACTCAGTTCTCTGGCATAATATATTATCAGCCATAGAGAACTCCCATTCGCACTTCTTCCCCATATACCCCAGGTGATTCCATAAATACCAGCCTATGTGTGACTTACAGACTTGTAAATCCTGTAACTCAGCTCGATGCCTGGCTAACCAGCAGTGACTGTCAATGAGACAAGCGCTCACCCTGCATAGTATTAGAGATAGAATAAGCTCTGTAATATAAGGCACCAGTGACATCTGAAATATTCATAAACCCATAAACTGTCTAATCCCAATCTGGATATTATAGTTTATATTTCCATATATATATTCTGTAAAGCTTGGGGGCTCATTGCTGTCTGTGGTCCTGGACTGTCAGTGACGCAGATGGAGGCCAGGGACAGGTCGCTGCTGATGTCCCTGGAGCTGGAGGCCGCTATGTCATAGAATATATCCACAGACCTTTCCTCTTACACAATCCTATGGCTGTTACATACGTCTGCTTTCTTCGTCACCCGGGTTTCTGCAGACTCCTCATGGAATAACATTGGCCATTGTTCTGTATATGTAAATTTCCATCATCCTCTATCCTACCGCTATGCTTTTGTGTCAGTCTTTACTGCTGTCCCTGCATTCTGCTCTCAAACTAGCCACTTCACATGCTTCTCAAAACTTTCTATTGCTGTAAAAAACTTTAACCTGCAACTTGACATATTTACAATTGTTGTGTCTATGACGCCCGCATTATTTAACCCACATTGTGAACACTAAATAAATAAAAAGAAACTCACCAAAATGACTGCTTTTTGTTATAAAAACAAAATAAGAAGTAATAAAAAATGTTGACTGTACCCGACAATAGTTACACATCAACTCCTCCCGCAAAAAACAAACACACAAAAAAAATACCGAAGAATATTGGGATGTAGAAACACAATTATTTTTTTTTTAAACAAAATATGGTTTTATGATATAAATGTAATAAGCTATAAAAAGTATGTAAATTAGGTATGGCTATAGTCGTGCTGACGTGCAGAAGAAAAATAATGTGTAATTTTTACTGTATGGAGAACAAATAAATTAAAACTTATTACATTTTTTATTAATTTATTTTGCTAATCCTTGTTTCCTAAAAATGAAAGTGACCAAAATGCCATAGGTACCGAACAATAGTACAGCGGAAAATGTCAGCTCATCCCACAAAAAACAAGCTGTCACACAGCTCTGTGTGTGGGAAAAATAAAAAACAAATATGGCAACACACAAACACATGTTTTTCTGGGAGGAAAATTTTTTTTAGGGTGAAAATGTAATAAACCATAAAAAAAAATTGCATAAACTATACACTGATGTAACCGCACCGACTTTTCACTTTATTTCAGTTATACCGCACGGAAAATTATTCTATAAAATTGAGTTGTATTACTTTATCTACACCTGATGTGTTTTCCTAAAAAAATATGGTTTGAAATTAGAATAACTGCAAAAAAAAAAAAAAAAACATATTATTTTTTTTTTAATTCTGCCCTCATTGTGCGTGAATTTTTGTGAAACACCTAAAGGGTTAACGAACGTCCTAAATGTCAATTTGAAAACTTTGAGGGGTGTAGTCTTTATAATGAAGTGAGTTATTTATCATGGTCTCTCAAATCCACTTCAGAAAAAAATTAGGAAATTGGGAAAATGGGAGATTCTAAAAATTGTTGCTGAATTGTAACGTTAGGCTATGTTCACACGGCGTAAGAGACTGGCCATTCCGTTTCCGGATGATCTTTCCGGCCGCAGTGTTCTGATGTGGGCGCAGCAGCGTGCGCCCGCATCGGAACTCTCATAGCACATATTAAAGCAAGCGGCCGGAGCCACTCACTTCATTGTGTGAACTGACAGGTCATAACCCCTTTAAAGTGACACTGTCCCCCCCTTTGTGCATTCTGACATCTCTACACAGGTGTAAAGGGTAAATTTAGCGGTTTTCCCACCTTATTTTATATCATACGTCTTGGTGCTTGTTCAAGTAAAAAGCCATCTTTTATCAACAGCAGATTATGTTAAGTGGGCGGGGCCTCGCGGCATTAGCACCACCGTTGGCCCCGCCCCCTTACCAGCTATTGGAACAGGCTGGCCTAAAGGTATAGGCCCCAACCCCTCTAGGTCGGGCCACCAATGGCCGCCAAGGGGGCGGGGCCAATGGTATCGTTGTGGGCGGGGCTAAATGGCGCTAATCCCGCAAGGCCCTGCCCACTTAACATAATCTGCAGTTCATAAAAGATCACTTTTTACTTAAACAAGCACTATGACGTATGATATAAAATAAGGTGTGAAAACTGCTAAATTTACCCTTTACACCTGTGTACAGAAGTCATAATGCACAAAGGGGGGGGGTCAGTGTCACTTTAAGGTCAAAACTGGCCTGGTCTTAAGAGTTAAAGGGGTTGTCCAGCAAAAATCTTTTTCTTTCAAATCAACTGGTGTCAGAAAGGTATATAGATTTGTCATTTACTTCGATTAAAAAATCTCAAGTCTTCCCATATTTATCAGCTGCTGTGTGTTATGCAGGAAATGTTGTTTTATTTCCAGGCTGACACAGTGCTCTCTGCTGACATCTCTGGCCGCGACAGGAACTGTCCTAAGCAGGAGAGGTTTTCTATGGGGATTCATAGAAAACCGAGACAGAGTTCCTGTCTCGGCCAGAGATGTCAGCAGAGAGCACTGTGTCAGACTGGAAATAAAATAACATTTTCTGCAGGACATACAGCAGCTTATAAGTATGGGAAGACTTGAGATTTTTTAATAGAAGTAAATTACAAATCTATATAACTTTCTGATATCAGTTGATTTGAAAGAAAAATATTTTCGCTGGACAACCCCTTTAAAAGGTAAAATCTTTGCTGCATAGTGCCACCACAAGAGGAAGCTCACTGCACATGGGTTCAGAACACAACCAGTGCACGCAGCTCCCCCTAGTGGTGACTGGTAAAAAGAACCACAAAGCTGTATCTTGTGTCTGCATCCCTTTTGTGTCAGAAATGATCCAGAATCGCTCATAAACTAGGTCCCTTTAAAGGGATTATCCAGGATGAGAAAAATAGTCATAATAAAACTTTCTTCTAGAAACAGCGCCACTCTTGTCCTCGGTTTGTGTGTGGTATTGCATCCATTGAAATTAATGGAGCTGAGTTGTAATACCACACATAACCTGAGGACAGATGTGGCGCTGTTATGGAATTAAGCAGCTATGTTTTTCTAATCGTGTTTAACCCCTTTAACGCTGTATATCTGTATGATGATGTGTGTGTGTGTGTGTGCATTGCTGTAAGACCCAGTCCATCCAGCGTCCAGCCTATTGGCGTGCAGTTGTGTGCAATGCAGCATTGATCACTAGCAGGAGGCTGGGGCTCTCCGGGGGATGCTCGGTGTGGAGCTGCAGGCGTCTCACACAATGTGCTGAGCTGAGAAGAAGCGGTGGAAGGAAACTTGGGCTAAACTGTGTCAGGATAGGCGGCTGGGATGTAGTAAGACATAGCGGATAGACTGTAAGCCCACAGCCAATAGACACAGCAGCAGCAGCAGGGGATGCACAATCCATCTGCAGAGCAATTAGTGTGGCTTTTATCCCCTCAGCATCCAATGGCATTGAGCTCCGCTCTTCTCCGGCAGCACATTGCATCCCTGAAGGAGTTGGAGGGTGTCTTTTTGAGTCAGTCCTCCGGCAGCACCCCCTGTCTGTGTGTGGCTGGCTGCTCCTCTTCTCATCCCTGTATTGGCTGAGCACTTGGCTCAGACCGTCCGTCTGCTGGAGAAGAAACGACGCAGAGATGCTGAGCCCTCCTGATCGCACCGCTCACCTGAGCCAAGGAGAAGCCCGCTGTCTCTTGGGGTGAAGCCCGGATCAAGTTACGGGGACATTGCCAGCAGGTAAGCCCCCATGACGTACTGCAATAACTAAATGGTTTACTGGCTACCGTTAACACCTATGGCGAAATCCGTCGCAGTCAGGTGCCCATAGCCACACACACATACATCACTGCAGCTGTTGCACCCACTGCCCATTCAACCAGTCATTGGCACAGCTGCTCCTGATGCCTATTCCGGCTGGTAGCCATGAGATAGAGAGGGGCACCATTAAGGGGGACGCCGCTTATTGGATCCATATCAGTACCGGTTATAGATGTAGTGTCCTTTTTTTTCTTTTTTTTTACGTAAAGTTGAGCTTGTCAGATGCGTTCGCTACAGAGAAAGCGCGTATTCGGCTCTGCTATAACCAGGCTTTACTATGTCTCCATTGTGCTTCACTGCAGATGTGGTGTCTGTGACAGGTGCACCCGCTGCAGTCCTAGCTGGGAGCTCAGATCCTTAGGGGGTCTAGTGATGGGCGGAGGGCCAACAAGACTCCTTTTCTAGTACAAGATTGGGATATTGATCGGTGTGGTCAGCGGACAATGACGCCGTGTCCTGAGGTTAAGAGGCCACTAACCTGAAGGGTCATCTGTGATGATATAGGGGATGGTATAGACTTTCTGTCATCCATCCCAGGGCAAAATACTACTGCCGGCCTCCTCCTGGCCTGAAGTGGCTGATAACAGGGAGCAGTAGATCACATTATCTCTATACAGCTGGAAGATCCGGGCCCTGTGTAAGATCTGTAACAGGCCCCCAACTACTATGTGTGACAGAGGGGGCTATTGGGCACCAGGGATTGGAGGCATCTCTGACAATCGGCAGAATACAGGTGCTATCTATGGCAGCCTGGCCTCTGTTATTGTATCATAACCCCCCGTCACTACTATAGAGGCTACTGGACAGAAGCACATTGCTGAGGGTCTGTGATAGATAGATAGATAGATAGATAGATAGATAGATAGATAGATAGATAGAAGATAGATGATAGATAGATAGATAGATAGATAGATAGAAGATAGATGATAGATAGATAGATAGATAGATAGATAGATAGATAGATAGATAGATAATAGATAGATGATAGATAGATAGATAATAGATAGATGATAGATAGATAGATAGATAGATAGATAGATAGATAGATAGATAGATAGATAGATAGATAGATAGGAGATATATAGGAGATAGATAGATAGATAGATAGATAGATAGATAGATAGATAGATAGATAGGAGATAGATAGGGGATAGATAGATAGATAGATAGATAGATAGGAGATAGATAGATAGATAGATAGATAGATAGATAGATAGATAGATAGATAGATAATAGATAGATAGGAGATAGATAGATAGATCATAGATAGATGTCTCATAGATAACATATTCCCTCTTAGATGGGAGAGCTAAATCTGCCAGATGTTTGTCTTTCCATGATCCTGGCTTATTAATCTGTCTGAACCCCCCTGGCTGGGAGAAGCTTTTTCCTGCTCCCCCGGATCCTGTCACTGTAAATTAGGTCATTCGTATTTCTGCAAATCCGTGTGACACTATAGACAGAGTAAGGAAGACTAACATTAAAGGTAACAGTGACGGCAATTATAGGTGGTATATACTGTACATACATTCCTCCACCATATATGGCACTGTGTGTCTATGAGACAGTATTATAGTAGTTATATTCCTGTATATAGGAGCAGTATTATAGTAGTTATATTCTTGTATATAGGGGCAGTATTATAGTAGTTATATTCTTGTATATAGGAGCAGTATTATAGTAGTTATATTCTTGTATATAGGGGCAGTATTATAGTAGTTATATTCCTGTATATAGGGGCAGTATTATAGTAGTTATATTCTTGTATATAGGGAGCAGTATTATAGTAGTTATATTCTTGTATATAGGAGCAGTATTATAGTAGTTATATTCTTGTATATAGGGGCAGTATTATAGTAGTTATATTCTTGTATAAAGGGGCAGTATTATAGTAGTTATATTCTTGTATATAGGGAGCAGTATTATAGTAGTTATATTCCTGTATATAGGAGCAGTATTATAGTAGTTATATTCCTGTATATAGGGGCAGTATTATAGTAGTTATATTATTGTATATAGGAGGTATTCCTATATATTATAGTATTATATATACAGTATTATATAGTATAGTTATATTCCGTTGCCGGAGCGGGAGCTGCAGTCCTTTTTTTGAACCACCACCCGGGTCCCGCGCACGATCTATTCGCCGGTCTATTTCTGAGCACCGGCCAGGCATGAAGCCCTGGAGACAGGCCCGCCAGCCCCCAGAGTGACGAAACCCCCTTGCCTCTTTGACACTGCTACATTACAATCAATGGAGCGGCGTCACAGAGGGGAGATCGTCACACTGGGGGCCAGCGGGCCTGTCTCCAGGGCTTCACGCCTGGTCGTTGTTCAGGAATAGACGATGTATGAGACCCGGGCAGTGGTTCAAAAAAAGGACTGCACCACCTCAGCCGGCACTGGTCTGTTCATGTAAAAAACATGTGGTACATTCGCTTTAATTCTGAATAGTCATATTACAAGCACCTGTAGAAGTCAGTAATAGTCAGTCCTGATAGCTACTAAGCATGTGAACTTGCCAGGGAGTCCAAAACTCAAGTCCTGATACTGATCGAAATTCTGAGCATGACACTTACTGCCACCTGCTGGCTGAGATCAGAGGAAAGGAATGAAAAATGTGGCCGGGAGTTAAGAGAAACCAGCTGGATTCTGCACTGTGCGGATAGATGTCAGCAGAAAGAGCAAGACATTATCCCACTTCATGTCAATATATATATATATATATATATATATATATATATATATATATATGCGTATGTATATGTAACCCTGGCAGTCACACTACCGCCTCACCCACACGGAGCTGCTAAGCACTTCTATTATCATGTATTATGTTACATTTTTCATGTTTGTTCTGTTTCTATAGAACTCTATATATTAAAAAAGGTGGCAGGAACCTCCGTTTTCTCACAGTATTTTAGTGATGCCAGGAAGGCTGACATAAAGGGAGCAACAGAATTGTAATGGTGTCCCTCACTGTTGGACTAGGTGACTCAGGCTCCGACACAATAATGGATCCTAAAGGTCCGGTCAGTGACAACACCATTTGGAGTTGATTCTGGAGGCCAATACTGGACCCTAAGGTCCATGTATGATGGAGGGAGGATCCTTAGAGGTTTTTTCTCTGGTGGGCACTAGGAATCCCAGTCCCTTTGGGTATGGGTACATTGCAGATCTTTTTGTTTTTCCTCTTATTTGACCTATGTTTCGCTCTGTTCCAGATAGAATAGCCATGCTGTGAAGAATGTCTAACTCAGCCAAATCTAATCCTCTGCCGGCTGGTTCCCCAACACTCAACCATTCTTTGCCAGGTCCTAAGCATGGACCGGTGACTCAACAAACCCCACAAGGAATAACAATCCAGTTAACAAAAGTGCACAGTGAAGACAACTGGGAGGACTTAGATGAAGGTGAACTCATCTTCACTTTGGACCAGGATGAGGAAGGAGCAGTGGCGTCCACCTTAGCAGGTAGAACTACTTCTCCAGTGTACGGGCAGCCGAGAGAACAGGATGGGACTGTTATTGACGAGTTGGCCCTGGCTGCTTACGAGTGTGCTGGAGATGTCCTATTGTCCAATGAGAGCCAAAAACATAGCAGCCCCCTCATGCCAAGCTCACCAACATCCAAGCCGCTCATAAACTTGGTGAAGTCTGTCTCCACTGAAATCGATGTCAAAGACCCCACTCTTCCTAAACCTCATCCCTTGGTCAACTTGGTCAAATCCATTTCCACTGAGATCTCCAGAATGGAGCCAGAAGTCACGCAATCCAAGTCAGACTCTAAACTCAATGTTCATCTCTGGAGACAGATAACTCAACCCAAGAGCAAAAATGGAGACTCTCGAACCGCACCATCCTCCCCAAGCACATCGCCTTCCGAAAGCAAAGGAATGTTCTTCAACGTCCAAGATGTGGAAGCCAAGTTAGAGGACACCAAAAGGAGACTGTCAGAAGCTATGCAAGAACCCTTGAGCATGCTCAGTAAGATTATAGGTGAGGAGTCAACAAGTCCGAACCCCAAATATAGAACTATGTCCCCGCTGTTTTTCAACCAGGAGTCTCCATCGAGTCAATTAAGAGATCAAACTATTGTTGAGTCAAAGAACACGTTTACCAACTATGGAAGGTTAGAGGAAGGGGAAGTCATGGACTTTGCCGAACCCTCTAAAGCCACCCACAGAGAGTCACCAAAGAACCATTGCAAATATAAGATCTGCTCTTATGGGGATGTGATCCAGGTCGTAGAACTAACCGATGAGGATGTAGAAGACCAAGTTTCGCCTCCAGCCAATGACGATCGCCAATTCCAGAACAACGACGTGCCATGCAGTGCCCTGGTCTGTGTTGCAATTCTAGCATATAACTTCTTCATCTGGCCCCTTCCTGCCTATATCTCGGGCCTTTTTATGGGCATTGCTAGTGGATTTATTATGGGATTTTTTCTGATTTTATTGTTGGTGCCCAAGCAGTCCTGTTCCAGGAGGCATCAGCGTTACCTGCAGGAATGTGCAGCGCTTCCCCTAACTATGGATAACCTCCAGGATCCCATCCTGCTGCAGGTGAGACACCCATATAATGCTATTTACACTTGCGTTTTTACGTTTTGTTGTTGGGGGGGGGGGGGGTTGATAAGTATGGCAGACTTTGCAGACACTAAGGCTCTGTCTGATATAAGGTACGCTGCCATTATGATATTGGGTACACTGCCATATCTGTTATAGGGCAATGTGTTTATTGTTATGAGGACACTGAGGTTGCAGCAGTATGGGGGCGATAAGGCTGATCCTGTTATAGTGCGGCCAGTCCACAACATTATAGAGCAACATGGTTCCCACTTACGGTGACACTGTGACCAGAACTATATTAGGTGCCACAGTTACTAGCTTTGTTACATAGATGTCTGGCCATATCTGGGTACATTGTTAATACAATGTTATGGGGCAGCATGGGAGCATGGGTATTACTGTTATGGGTTTCCTGCAGCTGGCACTGTTATGAGGATACTATGATTTTCAATATTATAGGGCAGCATTGGTATTACTGTTATGGGTTCCCTGCAGCTGGTACTGTTACGGGGATGCTTTGATTTGTAGTGTTATAGGAGAGCATGGGTATTGTGTTATGGGTTTATTGCAGGTGGCACTGTTACGGGGATACTATGATTTGTAGTGTTATAGGGCAACATAGGTATTGTGTTATGGCACTGTTATGGGGATGCTTTGATTTGTAGTGTTATAGGAGAGCATGGGTATTGTGTTATGGGTTTATTGCAGGTGGCACTGTTACGGGGATACTATGATTTGTAGTGTTATAGGGCAACATAGGTATTGTGTTATGGCACTGTTACGGGGATACTATGATTTGTAGTGTTATAGGGCAGCATGGGTATTGTTTTTATGGCACTGTTATGTGGATACAATGATTTGTAGTGTTATAGGGAAGCATGTGTATTACTGTTATGGATTCCCTGCAGCTGGCACTGTTATGGGGATACTATGATTTGTAGTGTTATAGGGCAGTATGGATATTACTGTTATAGGTTCTCTACAGCTGGCACTGTTACATGGATACTATGATTTGTGGTGTTATAGGGCAGTATGGATATTACTGTTATGGGTTCTATGCAGCTGGCACTGTTATGGGGGTGCTATCATTTGTAGTGTTATAGGGCAGCATGGGTATTGCTTTTATGGCACTGTTACGTGGATACTATGATTTGCAATGTTATGGGGCAGCATGTGTATTACTGTTATGGGTTCCCTGCAGCTGGCATTGTTACATGGATACTATGATTTGTAGTGTTATTGGGCAGTATGGATATTACTGTTATGGGTTCCCTGCAGCTGGCATTGTTACATGGATACTATGATTTGTAGTGTTATAGGGCAGTATGGATATTACTGTTATGGGTTCTCTGCAGCTGGCACTGTTACGAGGATACTATGATTTGTAGTGTTATTGGGCAGTATGGATATTACTGTTATGGGTTCTATGCAGCTGGCACTGTTATGGGGGTGCTATGATTTGTAGTGTTATAGGGCAGCATGGGTATTGCTTTTATGGCACTGTTATGTAGATACTATTATTTGCAACGTTATGGGGCAGCATGTGTATTACTGTTATGGGTTCCCTGCAGCTGGCACTGTTACATGGATTCTATGATTTGTAGTGTTATAGGGCAGTATGGATATTACTGTTATAGGTTCTCTACAGCTGGCACTGTTACGTAGATACTATGATTTGTAGTGTTATAGGGCAGCATGTATATTACTGTTATGGATTCTACACAGCTGGCACTGTTACGGGGATACTATGATTTGTAGTGTTATAGGGCAGCATGTATATTACTGTTATGGGTTCTATGCAGCTGGCACTGTTACGGGGGTGCTATGATTTGTAGTGTTATAGGGCAGCATGTATATTACTGTTATGGGTTCTATGCAGCTGGCACTGTTATGGGGGTGCTATGATTTGCAATGTTATGGGGCAGAGTCTGTGTTTTGCAGCCCATGATAGATGTTTTATTGCCCGCATGGTCCTATTGTTCTGTTCTCATAGACGGTTGACTCCTGGCACGGAGTCACTCTAGGCATAGCTGCACACTTTCCATCACTTCACGCGCTTTCTCGGATATGTAATTTAGCATTGGATATAGAGGGTATATAAGCAGCGTCTGGAGCAGCTGCAGGAGCGGGGGCTGTCATTATGGGCACTGCGGAGAACACTTGATGGGTGGCATCCTCAGCGGGCAGCACATGTCAGAACGCATTCACTGTTGTCACGTCACAGCAGTTCAAAGACTTCGGATTTTTAACAAATCTGTATGTAAAGCTGCAATGGGAGCAACAAGGCAGCCGGGAACTAAAACACAGGGAGACACATGGAAAGTTTTGATTTTGAGATTGACTTTCTGTGCTTGTTTTCAGCGAATAGAAAGATTGTTCTTTATGATAAGAGGATAAAAGTCTGTCCTGATTCAGTGTAAAACCAGCGGCATATGGCGGCACAGGAGGGGCTTGTGGATTTAGATTTATACCATACTACACATTTGTACAACACAGATTCATAACACTGCCATGTATATTAGGCTCAGTAAGCCATGTATATCAATTAAAGCAGGGATGGGGAACCTTCGGCCCTCCAGCTGTTACAAAACTACAATTCCCATCATGCGTGGACAGCCAAAGCTTTAGCTTTGGCTGTCCACGCATAATGGGAACTGTAGTTTTGCAAAAGGGAGAGGGCTGAAAGTTCCCCATCCCTGATGCTGTGTTTTGTGGCTGGCTATATTTTGACCCCCAATGGTTGGTGATACTTGAAAAGAGAAGAATACTTGTGCCCGTGTGTCGACCTTTGTCTCTAAACCACCTTCTGCCCTGCAGTGTCAGGTTACCTGTCCTACAAGGGTGACACAAGCCCCAGTCTTGGTTACCTGAGTTGAGCTAAGTGTCCGAGTGTGTCCCGGTGTCACCTGGGCTGCGAGATAGAGTACGTAGGCCTTGGATACGGCTGCTTTGCTCTATTCAGGTCAGTTCCTCTGCTTTAGGATACCGCCCTGCACTGTATAGAGAGGTACACGTCGTGGGTTGAGGTGTTCTCTCACTTGTCCTCCTTAAGTGTTTAGCACTGCATCTTGACTGTAAGTGTAGCTTTTAGAAAGAAAGTCTCTGAATTCTCCATACGTGTTTCCACTACCACCACTAGACTACACTGGACTGGTCTATCCCCTCTTACATACACCTTCATCACCACTTTACTCTCCAGTACAGGGCTTTTGCGACAGGTGCCCAAACTAGAAACACCCGTGTTGGGACACCACACTAGCAGAGATCTTGAAAACAGCAAGAAAATGAAATGCAAAGTATAATAAAAAAAAATATTGCATTGCATTGTATTGACATTGTATTGTGTTAAAGCAAATGTACCTGCTTTAAGTTTTTTTTATTACATCAATAGACATGCTGATAGGGGATGCTGATGCTGTGGTCCTTTTATTAAACCTCTGCATAGTTCCTGGGAACTGGGAATAGACCACCGTCGTGCACAGGAACTGTGCAGAGGTTTAAGAAAAAAAGGACCGCAGCATCAACATCCCTGCGCTGATTATTTTTTATATACTTTCCTTAGCCGCCCATCATGCACCCCCCCAATACACAGAGCCATGCATGGTTGGCGGAAGATGATTCATAAACTTGTTGAAAGACAAAAAACAGCCAATGCTCAGCTGATCGGTGTACATATTACATATCTGACTTATTTGACAGATAATCACCCTGCGTAATAGGGCCCCTAACCATGTTACCCTAGACAGGATGTCTACGTTATAATATAATCCTTGAGATACACACTGTATTACATCTATCTTTCAGGGCTGGATGAATGAGATGTTTTCTTATGACCCAGAGACCTATCACCCGGCTCTCACCCACTCTGTGTTTGTGATGGTTGAAGGTACGACACTGAAACGCTGCTATCCGAAAACCAATCTGCCCCGGAGGTCTATCTATGGGGAGGAGATACCAGAGACTGTGTATGTCAGCCAGGAAACCAACAACTTGGCACATGCGCAGGTAAGGGGTAGTCTATACACCAAAAAGTAATAGGAAAAGGACATAGCGCCTATCTGTGACTGCAGCCTACTCTTTATTGGCTCAGCTTAGACCCTATATGCTAATCCATCATCTGTAGTGGTCATCCAGTGGCGTAGCTACCATAAAAGCAGACCACGCCACAGCTGTAGGCCCGTGCATTAAGGGGGCCCGCAGGTCCCTGGCCCTTTAACTCTTAGAGTTCTGACTAACTGAGCAAGAAGCCATTGTAAATCATGGGGAATTCATGGTGCCCCATACAGTTTTTTGCTATGTGGCCCCATGAATCCTAACTGCGCCTCTGTGGTCATCTATTACTTATGGTATGATGATGATGACAGTGATATTGTTTTAGGTATATCTCTATCCCAACGGATTGGCGAACAAGAGACTTTGGAATAAAAAATATCCAATCTGCATCCAGTTGTGCGATGCTGAGGATACGGACGCCAATAACGTAGAACTCGCAGATGAAGAAACCGAGAGTGGAGAATATCCGCAAAGAGATCCAGAAGACTGTGAGAAGTCAAGTGCGGAGTGTAAGGCAGGGACATTGTATCTGTTTGGAAGGACGGGGAGGGAGAAGGAAGAATGGTATCAACACCTGGTGAAAGCTTCTCGAGGGTCCTTGGCTGGAAAACCAGATGCCAACAAAGGTGACAGCAAGGCAGGTGGGTGGAGGTTAGCCAGTAAATGCCTTCAAATGTCTTGGGTTTTCATGGACACGCTGACTTTGCATTCTTCTTTACCTACTCCTTTTTTAGGGTCACTACCAAACACCCTTTCTAGTCCATGCAGTTGGGGGGGGACAAGTAACAGTAGTGTGGAGAGTACTGAGGACGCTTCCCTTATGTCTAAACCAAGAGACTTGGCGGGGAATGTGAGGCAGAAGATCCTCTTGGACTATACCACCTACATGTCCAGATTCATCTCAACAGAGCCAACCACCCCAGCCCAGAGCCCCCGACAGAGCGCCGCCAGCAGTCCTACCCCACCCAAAAAGGTGATATTGTATTCCCATTGTAATCACGATGTTGATAGTATGTTTTCTTCTTATTCGCCTCCACATGTAAGCTGTTGTTATTCTCACCTTTGTGTAAGTGGCATAAGCCTAATTCAGTGTCTTTACCTTCACCTAGCAACCTATAGAACAGCCTCTCTCCAGTAACCCTCACGTATGCTGGATCAATGCCTTCATTGGACGTATATTTTGGGACTTCTTACGGGAAAAGTATTGGGAAGATGTAGTGGCCAATAAAATCCAGAAAAAGTTGACCAAAATCAAGGTAAGAAACGTATTCCGATTGCCATTTGAAGTCGGGAAGGAATTTTTCTCCCTGTGATGGGGCAATTGGCATCTGTCTTATAAGGGTTTTTTACCTTCCTCTGGATCAACACAGTAGGATTTCCTTAGGTTGAACCTGATGAACTCTTGTCTTTTTTCAACTTAATAACTATGTTACTATGTTAAATGAATGTGAGTAGATATGTGATTGAAATGTAGAAATAAAGTAAAGAGATGGAGATTGCCAATTGTGCCAATTTCAGAAGGCAGCAGCATAGGGTCTAGTAAAAAGGAGGGGGGGGGGTAACTTTAAATTTAGACAAAAATCCTAATAGAAGTAAAGCAGAGGTGAAAGAAGGAACCAGGAGCCATAAGACCATATCACCAAAATATTGTAAGGTGAGCACTTGGTCAAGTGAGAAAAAGTTTGAGAACACGTGGAAGGGAAAGAGTTAGATGAAATTGGTGAGGAAAAGAGATGAGGGCAACTCGGGCATCCTCAGTCCGTCCGACTCTATAGGCTATCAAGTAGCGTATTTATATTTATAGTGGCAGTATTTATATACACTATAATATTCTCTGTTTAATTTTTTACCCAGCTGCCAAATTTTATGGATGAACTGACACTAACAGGTTTGGATATGGGGACATCACTCCCCCAGGTTCTCTCCATCTCCACCCCAAGCGTGAATGAAAGAGGTGAGTTCCAAATACCATAGAGAAAGACCCCTTAAAGTAGTGCCCATGGAGAGGAGTTTATTTGAGGTTGACACCAGCCCCCAAAGTGAGATGGCATGATAGGCAGATATAGTGGTATGACCAACAACGGAAACCTATTTAGCCAATCACTTTGGACCCCTCCCACTATAAACATTTGCACATGCCTATGGTACTACTACTGCTTAGTAGGTATGTGCCCGGTCTCATGAAGATACCCATTAATAATCCCTGACATCCAAGGCACAGAAGCAGATCACAGCATCTATTTATATGTACGCAGCTCCAGAGCGAGAGCATTACGTTCTCATTACACTCCTCATCACAGAGCCGTAACATAGAACAATGGGAGAGGATGCACATTTTATGCATCATTAAAATCCGTTCTCCGAAGTCAGTCCTGGAAATAGCCAAAATGTGCACTCTACAAACACGCTAAAATGGCTTTAAAGGGGTGGCTCAGGTTTTTTTTTTTCTTTCAAATCAACTGGTGCCAGAGATTTTTAATTTACTTCTATTAAAAAATCTCAAATCTTCCAGTACTTAGAAACTGCTTTATGTCCTGCAACGAGTGGTGGATTTTTACCAGTCTGGAGAACAGGAGAGGTTTTCTAAGGGGATTTGCTACTGCTCTGGACAGTTCCTGACATGGACAGAGGTGGCAGCAGAGAGCACTCTGTCCGACTGGAGAGAATACATCACTTCCTGCAGGACATACATTAGCTGATAAGTACTGGAAGATCAGAGATTTTTTAATAGAAAAAAATTACAAATCTCTGCCACTTTCTGGCACTAGTTGAATTGAAAGATTTTTTTTTTTTTTTTTGCTGAACTAACCCTTTAATCTAGCATCAATGAGACACAATGATCTGAATTTTCACTCAAAAATTTCTGCCATTTCAAGCGACTTTTTTGTGGATGTAATTTCAATGTATAGATCAGGTATTACCAAACAGGATCTCCCATGGGCTCAATACCCATCAACCAGTAATCTAGTTTTGCCTGGCTCGCCAATTCTGTAGACATTTCAAGCAGTCTGATGCTGGATTATATAATTTATTATATACTGTGTATAGAATGTATTCTAGTTTTGGACTTTGACTATGAACCCAGAGTTGTACATTCATGTTGTATGGAGCTACCATGTTATCCATAGAAGTCTATGGTGCCCCTCTGCTCTAATTTCATATCACATATACTATCAGATTATGTATCATGGAGGTATTGAAGCCAACAAGAGGAGAATATCTCCATAAAACAGGAATAGATGGTTGCACTGTATGGCGGTTCATATAGTTCCTGGTATATTGGAGGGTTAGATACTAAGCTCTATAATTTGGGCATTCCAGGAATGGAATTTCGCTCCAGTCTCAGTATCAAAATTAGGGTAAACATGTTATTTTAATCTTACCCGATTACTGCCAAGTAGCTGTCACCCCACCTCCACCCCTCATGTTCTCTATCCTGGACTATAATGATCTCGGCCGCCCAATCCATTGAGTGACATTACAGTTCACATGCCAGGGCAGTTCTCCTAGTGCCATTTCAGGGATTAGTCAGGAGCAGCTGTTGCCACTGGCAAGAAACGGGGCCATGTGCTCGATATTAACCACAGCAATTAAACACCATTATGAAAAAAACAAGGCATTTTAAGGAGATCCTTAGAAATTACAGACTGAGGACTTAGCCCAGGATTATCCACATCTTCTGTGACGTTTCGCTATCCCCTAATCATCTTTAAACCATAGTGTAGCTGTTGTCTCCGGCAGGAGATAGGGATCAACGATTTATTTCATAATTACAATTCCACCTTAAATAATTCCACCTTAAAAGCATATTATTAAGTCCAATAATTAATATACAGAGCTCCACGCGGTTTAAGTGATTTCAGCTGCTCCATCCTATCAGTATAGCCAGAACGCTCTGTAAAGCACCAAAATGTCTTTAAGAGTGCTCAGTAGTTTCTGTTACTCTGCCCCCCACTAATTTTATATCCTGGCATGTCTGACAAAGCAACAATCCTCCATAAAATATCTTTACAGCAGGTAACAGTGACATATAATGCATTCAATGTACTATACAATTGCAGTTCTGATAGTGACCAGCAGGGACATCTAAGATTTACTGTACTTCATAAGTAGCAGAGATTTGTATTCTATTCTAGAGCTGTAAATCTATACACCTATAAATAATAAAAGGTATTTATAATATATTTATTCTCAGGGTTATGGGTGGATATGGAGGTGACATACACTGGATCCTTACAAGTGACACTAGAGACAAAGATGAATCTATCAAGACTGGGAAAGGACGTGACAGTGGATGATGGCGGATCATTTGATAACAGAATACCTGGGTAAGCTCTCAAACATTCCCTTACCATAATACTGTTACTATATACAAGAATATAACTACCATAATACTGCTCCTATATACAAGAATATAACTACCATAATACTGCTCCTATATACAAGAATATAACTACCATACTACTGCTCCTATATACAAGAATATAACTTCTATAATACTGCCCCCTATATACAAGAATATAACTACTATAATACGAACTGGAGAGAGTGGAACGGCTGCACATCCCATCTATGGCTGATACTAATGGCGCTAGGCCTATATTAAAAATCAACACCAGAGTGTCTGTATATGAATTGATCAAGCCATATTGCCCCGTGTACCACCGCGCAGGTCCTCTGGTCCACACAGGTCCCTACGCTAACTCCCCACCGTGTCGGTCAGCGACCGCCAACCCCGCAAAGCGTGCATGTGCAGGGAAGGGAGGCCATGGAACGGCCTTGCAACCCCAATGTCACAGGACCAGACCCAAAAAGCCCCACCAAAACCCAGCCAGCACCACCGGCGGGGAAGGCTGCCCCCAAATGACACAAGTATGGATATGGTATTACACTTACCATTGCTGCTCTCACAGAATGGGGAAGACATAGGGTCCAGACATGTGAGCACAGGCATACCCTGCTAATTTTGGTCATGTGGGTCTTATAAAGGAGTGCTAGCTGTTCAGAGAGGGAGAACTGTAAAACACGAACTGGAGAGAATGGAACCGCTGCACATCCCATCTATGGCTGATACTAATGCCGCTAGGCCTATATTAAAAATCAACACCAGAGTGTCTGTATACTAGTGCCCCTAGGCTAAATAAAAAACACATCAGCCATAGGTGTGAGGTGCAGCACTCTTTTTCTTCCCTGAACCGCATTTTGTTTCTCTCTTTTCTCCGTGTTTTGCACTCCTCCTGGTGAGACCCACATGACCGCAATTAGCAGGAGACACCTGAGTGCACATGGTTTTAATCCCTCCTGTTTTTTCCCATTCTGTCTGCAGCAGCTATGGTGAGCGCAATACCTCATCCAGACTTGTGCTGTTTGGGGGCGACCTTCTCCGCCGGCGGTGCTGGCCGGGTTATGGTGTGGTGTTTTTGGGTCTGGTCCTGTGGCATGGGGGTCGCAGGGCCGTCCCATGGCCCCTGTTCCCTGACTGTGTGTGCCTGCGGGGTTGGTGGCCACTGACTGGCACGGTGTGGACTTAGTGTAGGGACCCATGTGTATCAGATACCGGCACGAGGTACATGGGGCAGTATGGCTTGATCAATTCATACACAAAATTCTGATGTGTTTTTTATTTAGCCTAGGGGCACTAGTATCAGCCATAGGTGTGAGGTGCAGCACTCTTTCTTCCCTGAACCGTATAACTACTATAATACTGCTCCTATATACAAGAATATAACTTCTATAATACCGCTCCTATATACAAGAATATAACTACCATAATACTGCTCCTATATACAAGAATATAACTACTATAATACTGCCCCTATATACAAGAATATAACTACTATAATACTGCTCCTATATACAAGAATATAACTACTATAATACTGCTCCTATATACAAGAATATGACTACTATAATACTGCTCCTATACACAAGGATATAACTACTATAATACTGCTCCTATATACAAGAATATGACTACTATAATACTGCTCCTATACACAAGGATATAACTACTATAATACTGCTCCTATATACAAGAATATGACTACTATAATACAGCTCCCTATACACAAGGATATAACTACTATAATACTGATCCTATATACAAGAATATAACTACTATAATACTGCTTCCTATATACAGGAATATAACTACTATAATACTGCTCCTATATACAAGAATATAACTACTATAATACGAACTGGAGAGAATGGAACCGCTGCACATCCCATCTATGGCTGATACTAATGCCGCTAGGCCTATATTAAAAATCAACACCAGAGTGTCTGTATATGAATTGATCAAGCCATATTGCCCCGTGTACCACCGCGCAGGTCCTCTGGTCCACACGGGTCCCTACGCTAACTCCACACCGTGTCGGTCAGCGACCACCAACCCCGCAAAGCGTGCACGTGCAGGGAAGGGAGGCCATGGAACGGCCCTGCAACCCCAATGTCACAGGACCAGACCCAAAAAGCCCCACCACAACCCAGCCAGCACCACCGGCGGGGAAGGCTGCCCCCAAACGACACAAGTATGGATATGGTATTACACTTACCATTGCTGCTCTCACAGAATGGGGAAGACATAGGGTCCAGACATGTGAGCACAGGCATCTCCTGCTAATTTTGGTCATGTGGGTCTTATAAAGGAGTGCTAGCTGTTCAGAGAGGGAGAATTGCAAGACACGAACTGGAGAGAATGGAACCGCTGCACATCCCATCTATGGCTGATACTAATGCCGCTAGGCCTATATTAAAAATCAACACCAGAGTGTCTGTATATGAATTGATCAAGCCATATTGCCCCGTGTACCACCGCGCAGGTCCTCTGGTCCACACGGGTCCCTACGCTAACTCCACACCGTGTCGGTCAGCGACCACCAACCCCGCAAAGCGTGCACGTGCAGGGAAGGGAGGCCATGGAACGGCCCTGCAACCCCAATGTCACAGGACCAGACCCAAAAAGCCCCACCACAACCCAGCCAGCACCACCGGCGGGGAAGGCTGCCCCCAAACGACACAAGTATGGATTTTGCTTCTCTCTTTTCTCCGTGTTTTTGCACTCCTCCTGGTGAGACCCACATGACCGCAATTAGCAGGAGACACCTGAGTGCACATGGTTTTAATCCCTCCTGTTTTTTCCCATTCTGTTTGCTGCAGCTATGGTGAGCGCAATACCTCATCCAGACTTGGGCTGTTTGGGGGCGACCTTCTCCGCCGGCGGTGCTGGCCGGGTTCTGGTGTGGTGTTTTTGGGTCTGGTCCTGTGGCATGGGGGTCGCAGGGCCGTCCCATGGCCCCCGTTCCCTGGCTGTGCGCGCCTGCGGGGTTGGTGGCCACTGACTGGCACGGTGTGGACTTAGTGTAGGGACCCATGTGTATCAGATACCGGCACGAGGTACATGGGGCAGTATGGCTTGATCAATTCATACACAAAATTCTGATGTGTTTTTTATTTAGCCTAGGGGCACTAGTATCAGCCAGACGAAGCGCCTAGCAGGCGAGAAACAATTGTAGCTGCTAAGAGCACACCTGCGTAACACCTTCCCCCTCCCAGCTCCAGCCTCCAGTGTATGGATCAATAAACCCCTTTCTCTGCTGACCGGTGAGTGCGGATTCCTTTCTCTCCATTGCATATTACATTGTCTCGCCTGTTTCCTGCACCCGGATCATTTGTGGTTTACCTGCACTGAACTTTGCTGTGTACTTCCCAGCCCTCGGTCCCACAGTTGTGTTGCCATCGGCTGGTGCCGGCTGAATCTCTCTCACCCGTATTATAACTACTATAATACTGCTCCTATATACAAGAATATAACTACTATGATAATGGAAGGGTTGAGGATGGATCGACCGGCACTAGCCGCAAGGTACACCGTGAATGAGGATGTCAGGGACTGGGGTCTGGAGCACAATGACCGTACCTGAACCACAAAGTGGCGGTGCAGAGACTAAAATGCAGGAGGGTATGCAATATATAGTCAAGAAACAGAGTCTTGCACTCACCGGACTTGAAAGATGCTGGTGGTTTATTGCAGGTACATCAGAGCCTATGTAGCGGGGAGAGGGAGGGTGGAGGAGCAGGTGTGTTCACAGGAGCAACAATGTTTCACGCCTACTACGGCGCTTCGTCGGGCTAGGAACAGCGTGTACGTGAAGGGGAGGTGCATATATACATGTGATGGGAACAATAAAGTTACAAAGACATCAATAAAGTTTTTACAAAACTTACAAAGACAGGTTATAGAAGAGCAAAACATCATAAGAGCGTGTTAAGATCGTTTCTCTCGTTAAGGTCGCTCGGCCCTGTAGCATCTAAACGCATAATCCATAAGGTTTCACGTTTAAGATGCAAACTTTAGTCTATCCTCACCATTACCTGGGGGACTGACCCTCTCCAGCCCAATGAATCGTAGCGACTTAGTATCGCCTGCATGCGCTGTACGTATGTGATCTATAAGTCTGGGGACCCCCTTGCCCGTGTGGACAGAGTACTGATGCTCTTTAAACCTAGTCCATAGAGGACGTTGCGTTTTTCCGACATAGTACCTGCCGCACGGGCAGAGGATGGCGTAGATCACGTGAGTCGTTCTGCATGTGATGAAATCACGGATGAAGCAATCTCTGCCTCCAAGGTTGATGTAAGCTTGATTCAACATTTGGGGGCAGTATTGGCAAGTGCCACACCGCTTGTTGCCCTCCGGCAAGCTGCGGTCGAGCCAACTCCTACAACAGGTGGCTTGACTCTTAGCTAGAGAGCCAGCTATAGTGGCATTTTTCTTGAAGGTAATGAGCGGTTTGCGATCGGCCACCTCTTTCAAATCCTTATCCTGCTGCAGCATGAACCAATGGTTTTTTATGGTATTAGTCACTGTATCATTAAGGTTACTATTCTGTAGCGCAAAGGTGAATCTTTTACTGTCAGGGTCGAAAGATTTTTTGGACTGCTTATTAGCCTTAACGGACAATAGGGAAGCTCTGAAGAGGGCATTAGCTCTCTCATGGGCTTCTTCCAGCAAGGGAGTAGGATAGCCTCTTTTGATAAGCGTGCTTTCAGACTGGCAGCTTGTTGTTGAAAACCAGCTTCAGTACTATTTATGCGTCTAAGACGCACCATCTGACTGAAAGGTATGGATCTCTTGACTTGTGGCAGATGAGAACTACTGAAATGAAGTAGTGAATTAGCCGCGGTCTTTTTGCGGGGTACAGAGGTAGTGAGACCATGAGGTGAAACCTCCACCATCACATCCAGAAACTCAAGAGAGCTACCACCAAAACAATGGGTAAAAAACATATTACAAGTGTTGTTCTCATTTAGAAATGAAACAAAACCTTGAAAATCCTCATCCACAAATCATCCACATAACGGTGAAAGGAAACGATATTAGTGATAAAGGGATTGCATGGTGCAAAAATTAAATCCAACTCTAATTGCGCCAGGAAAAGATTGGCATAAGTACAGGGTTTCTTAAACGTCAAACCTTATGGATTATGCGTTTAGATGCTACAGGGCCGAGCGACCTTAACGAGAGAAACGATCTTAACACGCTCTTATGATGTTTTGCTCTTCTATAACCTGTCTTTGTAAGTTTTGTAAAAACTTTATTGATGTCTTTGTAACTTTATTGTTCCCATCACATGTATATATGCACCTCCCCTTCACGTACACGCTGTTCCTAGCCCGACGAAGCGCCGTAGTAGGCGTGAAACATTGTTGCTCCTGTGAACACACCTGCTCCTCCACCCTCCCTCTCCCCGCTACATAGGCTCTAATGTACCTGCAATAAACCACCAGCATCTTTCAAGTCTGGTGAGTGCAAGACTCTGTTTCTTGACTGTATATTGCATACCCTCCTGCATTTTAGTCTCTGCACCGCCACTTTGTGGTTCAGGTACGGTCATTGTGCTCCAGACCCCAGTCCCTGACATCCTCATTCACGGTGTACCTTGCGGCTAGTGCCGGTCGATCCATCCTCAACCCTTCCATTATCATAGTAGTTATATTATTGTATATAGGAGCAGTATTATAGTAGTTATATTCTTGTATATAGGAGCAGTATTATGTAGTTATATTATTGTATATAGGGGGCAGTATTATAGTAGTTATATTCTTGTATATAGGAGCAGTATTACAGTAGGAATATAACTACTATAATACTGCTCCTATATACAAGAATATAACTACTATAATACTGCCCCCTATATACAAGAATATAACTACTATAATACTGCTTCTATGTACAAGAATATAACTACTATATTATATATATAAATATATATTTCTGCACTCTTTCTATCATGTGATGCCCCCCCCCCCCTGTAGCATTACATAATCTCCTCACACCCGTAAGAAGAGCTGTCAGTGCAGTTCTCGCTCCGCAGACACATTGCACACTGGATTGTGGGAGGTTTAATTCTCTGGAATAATTAGATGGCGTTCGTCGGATTAATTAAACCTTTTGCTCCGTCTCATTTTAACAAGCTCCTAAGATGATGGCAGATGTGCCGATCCGCTGCTGTTAACCCCTGTCATGCTGATCACATAGTCCCAGTGTCCAGTGAGTAGTCCATCTATAGTTATGACATTCATGGAGTTGTATATTGTGGGTTGAAAGCGAGAAGTCCAGATACTAAGGAGTTAAGCAGTTAATCTAGAGACCACACAAGGGGGTACTGTACACTGCAGCATCTGTAGGATTTACCTACTAGGCTTATCTATTAACACTACTATCCCCACATCACTCAACAGGCTAAGCCACATTATACATACAAATATAGGTCCCCAGTCTCAATAATCCATAACCCATTATACAAAGCATAAATGGTGAAGAATTGCACACAGTCCCACTGATGTATAGTCCCAGTGATACTATAGAGTCCCACTGATGTACAGCTCTATAGTCCCAGTGATACTATAGAGTCCCACTGATGTACAGCTCTATAGTCCCAGTGATACTATAGAGTCCCACTGATGTACAGCTCTACAGTCCCAATGATAGTATAGGGCCCCACCGATGTGTGATGGGCCTGCTTTGGCTGACTGGCCGCCCCAATGGTTGTTAACCTCCGGGGGTATTTGGGGTCACTTGGGCACTTGTCACGGTAGCCTGGAGTGGTAGCAGACCGGGTTGTTGGTACCGCCACTCACAGAAAACGGAAGGTAACCCAAGTATACGGTAGTGTGTAGGTGCAGGTGCTGCCAGAATAGACCAGAGTCTCATACATTTAGTAAAAAATATAATACTTTACTGTGGTGTGACTCAAGTTGAACAGTACACGTGATAACAGTAGTGCAAATCTTGACACAGAACTTAAGTGCTGACAATGAGGTAGAACCAGTGCTTGTAGAAGTAACAGGTGCCTTGTAGAGAGAGAAAAAGACAGGAGTTGCAAGAGGAGCCCTGCACAAAGTAGTGAATGTGCTCTGCTGGAACTGATGTATAAGTAGAAGAGATACTCATACTCACAGATGCCTATACTGGCTCTGAACAGCCTTATGCCCCCTAGTTGCAAGGTACCCATCCTAGGTGGGTAATACGAGCCCCAGTCGTCAGTTATCTCGGTGTAGCAGACTTCAGAGGTTTACCAGTCGTCTTGCGCTGCACAGTAGGATACGTAGACCTTGTACGGTAGCTTTGTCCTACTGGCGTAAGTTCCTCTTGCTTCAAGAGACTGAGAGGTTCCTGGCATGGGCAAGGGCAGAGCCATATTAACACTTGCTGCTGCCCTAGGCACTAAACCTGAAGACGCCCCATCTTCACGCACCGATTGGCCATACCAGGCCTGACCAATACCACCATACTCCCCACCCCCCTGAAAAAGACACCAGATTTATTGGCAAGTCTGAACAGGAGGTGAGAGACTAAAAAAATAAAAACAAAAAAAAAATGTTTTTTCTTTCCCCCTGCTCCCTGGTGCTGCCCCCCTGCAAGGTGCTGCCCTAGGCACGGGACTATGGGTGCCTAATGGTAAATACTGCCCTGGGCAAGGGGTTTCCTAGTAGGCTTCTCTCCTGTAAGTGGAGACTAGCACTGCATACTTGCTTTAGTTACTTGCATAGAGAAATCTGTAGCTGCTGTCTTTGGTCCCTGTCAGGGGTCCTGACCAAAGCCAGGCCCTGGCTAAACTTCTGCAGGGACTGGGTTTTTAGCTTCCTCTCACATTGAATCCTAGGTAAGGACTGAATTCACTTCCTCCACCAAGCTAACTCCTCCTACAGGAGATAAAACTAAACCCTCCTGTGAGTGGTAGGGTTGAGTGTGTGTGAGAGAGAGAAGAAAAGAGATAGGACAAGAGAGAACAAGCACTTCTGATTGGTCAGCATATAAACATGTGGTACAAAACAATTAACCCTGTGTAACAGGTTAAATAGAACAGTAGTGACTCCTAGTGGGGAAAACACAATACTACATCTCGCACTCTTGTGAACCTGAGAGAGTGGCTTACTAAGGTGCCGTAGAGACTGGTGGGTCACCACCGATGTACAATCCCACTGGTGCACAGCTTTACAGTCCCAATGATACTATAGTATCCCACTAATGTACAGTCCCACTGGTGCACAGCTCTACAGTCCTAATGATACTATAGAGCCCCTCTGATGTACAGCCCCACTGATACTATTGGGTCCCACTGGCATACAGTACTACTGGTGCCCAGGTCTAAAGTGCCACTCATATTACACGGGCCTGTAAGTATACAGTCCCTCTGATATTACACGGTCTTATTTGTATACAGTCCCACGGGTGCTCAGGTCTACAGTCACACTGGTACACAGTATTAAAATCCCACTAATACTATACAGTACCAATAATACAGTCTCACTGGTGCACAGCTGTACAGTCCATTGGCATGCAATCCTACCAGGGCCCAGGTCTACAGTCCCACGGATACTAGACTGGTGCCACTGGTGCTCTTCTTTACAGTCCCACTGGTATATAGTCCTACTAATACCCTGTTTCCCCGAAAATAAGACATCCTCCGAAAATAAGGCATAGAGGCGGATTTACAGGATAGCCTAAAAAAAAGGCATCCCCGCGAAAATAAGGCATCCCCCGAATGTAAAACCCCCCTCTGCTTTTCGGGGGAACACAGTACTATACTACATTCCCATTGGTATACAGTATTAATAATACACAGTCTCTCTGGTGCACAGTGCCATAATCCAGTGTAAGGGTGGGTTCACAGTGAAGAATTCTCGTGGATAAATTCCGCAGAATTCCGTCGGCTGTTTGTGCACACGGCTGCGCGCCTTTCCGCCGGCTCCATAGACACCAATCTATGGGCCGGCTGATTCTGCATTCCGCCGAAACAATTGACATGTCAGTTCTTTCGGCGGAATGCGGAATCAGCCGGCCCATAGAATGGTGTCTATGGAGCCGGCTGAAAGGCCTGTGCGCACGTACAGCCGATGGAATTCCGCAGAGTTTATCCACGAGAATTCCTCATTGTGAACCCACCCTAATAGTTTAACTACAATTCCAATGATATGCAGCCCCACTAAGGTTGCATTCCCACATTCCGTATATATGGTCCATAGGCACCCTGTATGCAACCTGTAGATATAGTCTGTAGGCAGCCTGTATGCAGTGAGCTCTGAAACAGTTAAAGCTTAATGCTACAATACTGACACTGGCTGTGTCAGTACAGTAGCACAGAGCTTTCTATATAAATGAATTATCATGTAGTGAGTTTCGACAATTTAGTTTGTTGCGTACAAGCTGCCTACGGACCATATATATGGAACATGGAAATGCAACCTAATTCACTTCAGTAGAAATGAGCTGCAGAACCACATCCAAACTGAGGACAAGAGTAGCGCTATTTCTGGAAGAAAGTGACTACGTTTTTTTTTTCTTTGGCATTCACTACAAAGCCTCCAGTAGTAACAATTGTCATTTCAGACATTTATTAGGTCTGGGGTCACTTTAAGACTCTGATAGTGATTTCTGGGCCTTGGTTGATTATGGCGGGGCGGGTAATGTCACCCACGCTCCTAGTTTTCTATACTCTGTCAAGAGAATAGAAAGATGGTGAAGGGGCTGGAAACATCGCTGTCAAGTCGAGAACAATGAGCTGAGCTGAGGAGTCGCCTGATTCAGCTGGAAACGGGTAATTAAGAGAAGTGCTGGGAAAGGATTTATCCTGTGACCTCCGAACACAGTGGGGAGGGGGCCGCACCTGTCACATGAGGCCGCCCAATATAGCAACATGTGCAGGAGACACAGCAAAAACACTTCTAGTAGAACAGACAGAGCAAAGTCCACAATGTATGGACAAATGTAGCAAAGCTGAATGTTTTTTATTTCACACTATTATAAAATTCAAAGAATAGATGATAAGTATCTGATTGGTGAGTGGTGATTGGTGATAGGGACCCTAATACCCCTGAGTGACATCCAAGATAGAGAGAGAGCCATGCAGACACCCTTACACACATGACCTGTATATATCATGTACTTGTGCCATAGTGCATAGCAGAATGATGGACTACAGAAGTGTCCAGGAGGCGGAGCCAAGCTCCTGAAGTGCTGCAGCATTGCTTTCCTCCCTGCCCCCCTCCCCTCTTTCCCTCACTTGATTGATGTGCTGGACCTGGCTTCTACTAATAAGCCCTGTGTGCCTAAAATGTGTCGGGAAAGGAAGTGACAATTAGTATAGGAGCTGTGATGGCCGCCACTTCCCTTAGTCACACATTAAATGGCCTTTGTTGCCCATAGCAACCAATCACAGAGCAGCTTAGGCCAGCAATGGGGAACCTCAGCCCTCCAGCTGTTGAAAAACTACAATTTCCATGTCCAGGCATGATGGGAATTGTAGTTTTTCAGCAACTGGAGGGCTGAAGGTTCCTCGTCCTTAGCTTAAAGGGGCACTCCAGCGAAATTATTTTCTTTCAAATTAACTGGTGTCATAAAAGTATACAGATTTCTAAATTACTTCTGTTAAAAAAATCTCAAATCTTCCAGTACTTATCAGCTGCTGTATGTCCTACAGGAAGTGATGTATTCTTTTCACTCTGACACGGTGTTCTCTGCTGCCAAGTAGTGGATTATAATAGGTCCTTTTCGGGTGGTAGCTCAGGCCCCTGAGCTCTTGGGGGGGCCCACAGCAACCCAAAAAGACTTATACTTTCAGTGGTGTATTGTCTCATGGCTACAGTTCTGCCATGATGTGCAAAAAAATCACAGTTTTTTTTTACCGAAAATCAGGGCATTGTGACATTATTTATAAACACCATGCTAGTGCTGCCATAGTTACAGTGGGTTGGGTGGGCCCAAACTTGGTCAACAACCCGGGCCCTTTGGTAAAGTTAATCCGCCCCTGCTGCTGCCAACTCTGTCCATGTCAGGAACTGTCCAGAGCAGCAACCAATCCCAAAACCTCTCCTGCTCTGGACAGTTCTTGACATGGACAGAGGTGGCAGCAGAGAGCACTGTGCCAGACTGGAAGGAATACACCACTTCCTGCAGGCATACAGCAGCTGATAAGTACTGGAAGACTGGAGATTTTTAAGTAGAAGAAAATTACAAATCTATATAAGTTTCTGACACCAGTGGATTTGAAAGAAGAAAAAAAAAATCACCTGAGCACCCACTGGTTGCTTAGGCAACAAGGACAGGCCAAGTGTTCCCCACCTGTGGCCCTTCAGCTACAACTCCCAGCATACCCTGACAACAATACAAGTTGACAAACACTGCTTGGCTTTAACAGAGCTTCCTGCGCCTGTATACAATCAGAATCAGAAGCCACATTTAGATGTACAATGTACAGACACAGCTTTGCCTCAGTACAGTCCAAGCATCATGAACAATGGGCCTTATTATAGATTATCAATATCCCATCAGAGGTAATTTCATGCCTCTGATGGCCGCTATTCAAGGATCTTTGATGTAAGAAACAGCATGTTATCCTGAGGCAAGAATTCTTTTTCTTTTAATTTATTTTTTTATATTGCCTGTAATAATGTAACTGCTGTGATACCTCTTCCAGCCACTAGATGGCAGTGATTTTAAACAAAATATCGCACTTATTTTTCTCATATTTCAGGACAAAAATGCCAAGATCCAGGATCTTCACAGACAGCGATGAGGAGTCATCTAGTGCCGGCTCATCAGAAGATGAAGAGATCACGATTACAGAGACACCAGGAAACCTGGCAGACAGAGCCAACCCCAATAATGCTGAAAGGTGCGGTCTGAGGCCTAACCTGGAGCTCCTAGGCTTCAATACAAAATCCTAAACAGGGCCCCTACCTTGAAAACTCTCTTGTTGTTTTATGTGCTGTCAGGCTCCCTTAGGCATCAGGGTCTGGGCACAACTATTACCTTTGCACCTTAGGTTCCGCAAATTATAAACCACATTTAATATGGGGGCACATACCGACTTGCCAAATTTAGGCTTGACCAGATGCAAAATGGGTTGGGTTTATGCAAACGTCACCTAAAAATATAAATATATAAATAGAGCATTCCCAAGTGGGGATTTTGGTTATTTAAACGTTGTACATAAGTACATCCCATATATTATAGAGATAGAGTTGGCTGAATTCCCGGCTAGAATGTACAACAGGAAATCTGTTTATTAGACAGGAAATAGGGCAAGACAAGACAGTTGGCACCGGAAACAGAAGAAAAGTAAGAAAGACCCAAGAAAAGCAGTTTTTTAATCCCTGAATATTCTTCTGTGCAGTTTTACAGGAGGAAACAGCACCAGTCGGCGGATCCTGCGCTTTGTAGATAAAATCGCCAAGTCCCGATATTTCCAGAAAGCCACAGAGAACGAGTACATCAAGAGGAAGATAGAAGAGGTGTCCAACACCCCCCTGCTGCTGACGGTGGAGCTGCAGGAGCTGGAGGGTACGCTGGCCGTGAACATCCCCCCACCACCTACTGACCGCATCTGGTAACTGCTCAGTGTAACAATCAGAACTGGAAAAGAAAACTAAAAATCCCCAGTAACTATAAGCCCTGACCTGTCCTATTCTGTCAAATCTATATATTTTCTCACATCTGTTCATTCTTGGAAAAAGCTGAGTGACAACCTATATGACACCTCCAGAAAAGCTTGTCACCCAATTTCCTAAGAACCTTAAATTCCAGATTTGCTTAGCTGTAAAGTTAGGGCTGTAGAGTAGGGCTGTATCGGAGCTAACTAGATACAAAGTAGGGCTGAATTCCTGGCTACAGTGTACAACAGGCAGATTTTCTCTATGGATCCCTTTTCCAGCTGTATTGGTAGCCATATTGGTTATCAGCTGGCTTTTAGTCATTGAACTAAACACGACAAGGGACTTTTATTTACTGGGGATTTTTTTTTATTATGCGTAAAATTCTTTTAAAAGATTTTTAGGGTGACAATGATCATATTCTGCACCATATTTAAGGTACAGCTTCCGGGCACCACCACAAGTGGAGATGAAGGTCCGACCCAAACTAGGAGAGAGGGAAGTGACATTTATACACGTGACGGAGTGGATCGAGAAGAAGCTACAGGATGAGTTCCAGGTACTTGTTCTATGCAGAATGACTACCCACAATCCACCATGTCCACATTTATCTGACCCTTTTTTTAACGTTTTTTTTTTCCCCCACAGAAAATACTAGTGATGCCAAACATGGATGACTTATTATTCCCACTCATGCAGTCAGGGCTGGATCTCTCCAGGCAGCCTCACAATGACCAATCCATACCAGTCCCATTGTGAATATATAGGATAAAGACCCTGCATGGACCTACAGGCAAATAGTAATATCTGGACAGAACTGAAATGCATGACCTTCTGTAGGCCGGGGGCAGCAGGGAATGAGACCGCACCTGGAAGAAACCGTATCGACAAAGATCCTTCCAATGGGTGACCTGCAGATATGATAGAGAAGCGACTCTCAGCCTGCTCTATAGGTAACACCATGGTGCTGGATTGGACATTGTGTGATCAAGATGGCAGTGGCGGCCATTTTTAGCTCATACTCAACTGAAGACAACCTCTTTCTTTTGTGCAGGACCCCAATTGATAAGCCGATCTCCAAAAGACCGGTTAGTCATGTGACATGGCCCTCAACAAAATCACAGAGCATTTAATGGTTTTTATGAATGGCTCCATCTTAATTTGGGTCTCCTCTTTATCAGCATATGAGATGTTGTCTATCCCTATAGATCAGCTTTTTATAGAGAGCATACCCCCTGCAGCAGTGTCACGTTGATGATTTAGGGGTCTTTTTCTAGAATGTGTCAGAAACTTCCAGAGGAATGATGGACAATGTTGCTAAAGAGCAACTGCGACCGTAAAAAGAACGTCATACTGAGGGTCAAGGTTGTTTTTTTCTTACAAATGTTGGTCCATCGCACAGAATGGCTACCTTCTTGTGCATATCGGAAATACTTCAAGATTAGCTTGATTCTGGAACCGCGACTGATAGGGAGCTCAAGCAATAAAATATCATTTTGTCCAATGAAATGAATTCCCTCATGTCATGTGTTATTCCATCATGGATCTCATCTTGGTGTTTCCTCTTTGGGATCAGATTGTATGTACTCAATAAACAGACCCCATCCGTTTCATCTTGGAGGGTGTAGACAGGTGAGTTAGAGGAGATCCTTACATAACAAGAGCAATTTTCCCAGTATCTCCACTCAGCCATGATCAGCTGGAAACACTAGAGCTATCGATCCCTTATTACTCGCCATTCAAATTAATAGGACTATGAGGTTGTGTAGAGGGAGATCCGTCTATGACTAACACAGTTCTATGATATTATAGGATCTAATAGGGTCAATGCTTTGGGGTTGTCCAGACTGGATAATAATCCCTTTAATCTATGAATTATGCTCTAAATGCAAGGTAGACACAGATGTTTCTGTCTATGGCGCTATCTATCATGGCTAGCTTGGGATCCTTATCCCTGGTGTCTTAAGGTGCATTTACACAGAGGGTTTTATCTGACAGATCTTTTAAGCCAAAACCAGGAATGGATTTGAAAAGAAGATAAATCTCAGTTTTTCCTTTATGACCTGTTCCCTGTTCATAGTCTGTTCCTGGCTTTGGCTTCAAAGATAAATCTCTCTGTGTAAACGCACCATCATACAAACATACTTATACTACATACATGGCAGGGCTGCAATTAATAGTCTCTTGTGACTGGTTGCAGCCTATAGGAAGAGAATGAATGAATCAAAATGGCTTCCTTTCTGGTGATGATGCCCACACACTTATAATTATGAGGCCATAACGCCTGGTGCTGTCCATTAGGACAGATACAAAAGATTGGAGGGCGATGAACAGAACAATATGAAGGCGATTACATCATTACGCCATTTTTATTGCCATTCCTTGAAAAATAAAATATAATGGTACAAAGCCTACAGCTCCTCTGCTGGCTCCTGCTTGTCTTTTATTAGATGCTTCTTCTGGGGTCCCTGTAGGGGGCAACATAAATGTCATTTGTCAGATAGTGACATCATAATGCTAAATTTGCTCAATACAATCTGCAATACATATCTATTATTCTGAAGGGTGCCCCACCAAAGATCAAATGAGTATGCCCAACCTTTTCCATGACCCCTATTGACTATGATGGAGACAGGTACTTCTCCAAAGTAGCAAAGACCAGGAATCCCATTTTTGGGATTAGTTGTTCAACTCCCACCCATTAGACTCTTGCAGTTGAAAGGCCATAAAAGTTTTAGGTGTAAAACCCCTTATAAACATACCATAAAGGCTCTCTTTTCCTGGTCTGTCTGGAAGCATCCATGGCCAAACTTGGATGTGGTATCAATGAATTTCAGGTCGATGGGCTCCAAGGCACGACGACTTGTGTGGACCAACAAAGACTATAAGAGACGGATTATGAGTTATGACATAGACATGGTGGGAAGAAGGACACCTTATTTAGCACCTAAGATGCAATGATCCTTCTTTGGTCTTCATCGTCCTCCTTAGCAGGTTAATGGATGTTCTTCTTGACCAATGGTGAATGAAGTCTACCATGGATCATGTGTGGGCCTGATCTTTTGAGCTATTGATAAGTCATGGATAGACCTAATCATATTCTGATTTTAAACAATATTGGTTCTAGAAGAAAAAAAACATCTAGAGGTGGCCAACACAGATGTCAGGACAGATCATCCTCCAAGGAGCTTCATAATGTCAGGGTACATGTTTATTACTACATTTACTGAGGCCTCTACCCATCCCAGTCTGGTACTGAGTATATTATAAAAGATCTGTTTTTTTTTTTAGAAAACTGACAGTGCAGCTTTTGTGCCAACACCAGAAGTGGATCCAACAGGAAAGAGACATACAAGTCCTCCCTTTATATTTTCCATCCCATTTGAATCCATTTTGGTTTTGGAACAAAAACTGCAGTGACAGTTTTCCCAAAAATTTAAGCCTAAAAGTGATTCTGCTTTCCATGACAGCTAGTAGTCTGTGTAAGTTTCTTCTACTGGATGCACCTCCGGCTCATTCGCTTACCTTCCTGAGGGTGAGGACCCGCTTCTTGCTTCCTACAACGCATCCTTTAACCATGATAAAGTCATTGTTTACTGGACCGTAATGTGGGAAACCTCCCTGGTGAACAAGTGAACAAAAAATATTAAAGTGCATTACTGTGGGAGCAAAGGGGAGGTTTCATGGGATAGAGCCAAAATGGTTGTTTTGTAGAATGCTCACTTTAAGTGATGCCATCCCCTACTCTTGCATTGCTAGTCTCTTTTGACGTTTTAGAGTTGGAGAATGGAAATAAAAATGGAGACGGAAATTGTTGGTGATAACCTGTAGGGAGTCTAGGGACTAGCGTCTTGAGCCATAAAGCCCACTCAACAGAGAAGTGCTATGAATTATACCTGACATTTAGTGGGACCAAGTACAAATTGCATTAGTATCTTTAATTTGGTTTGGTGGATCTAAAACTGTGGCTATATAGTCTCCTTGACTCTAGGACTTAGGACTTTGCTTTTTACTTGATAATGGGGTGGTGCATCTACTAATTTACTTACCAGTGGTGTAATGGACTTATCCGTGATATCATACTGTGTTGATGCATTGTTCTTCACAACCTTTCCATCCTGAAGATGGATACCTTTGCCAATACGATAAATCTTTTAGAAAACCACAAACACATCAGTAGACTGGGAAAAGGAACTTGGTGTGATATTCATAAGGCAACAAGGTATTTCTTAAAAGTAAGATTCTCATACACCTTCAATAATTGTTGGCTGAATGTTCATTTGGCCAACAGCTATCTCTCCCAACTTCCCCATACACATGAATGTTCGACATGGCCAAATGTTCATGAGTGCTCTATTTGGAGGAGTAAGCTGCAGCCAGGCGGCTTATCTCTCCTAGGACATAAGGTTAGGTGGTTAAAGTCCAGCATGTCTAATCATCTGATGGTGGAGGGTCGAGAACACACCATATATTTTAGTCAGGTTCGTCGACTCAAGTCTAAGACGTATGGACACTGTTAAGCTGGCCATACACTTTAGACAGCTGTCAGCCAAATACTTATCCATATTCCTCCAGACTCCCAGGCCTAAAACCTCCTTCCCCAGCATTTTTCACAGTGCAATATTTAGGACACCCTTATACCTATATATAGTTAGTCAGCCAGTGCTGCCAAAATCTGTGCGTATGGGCATCTTTAGACTAGTAATTCCCAACCAACCAATTTACCATAAAATAAAGGAAGAAAGCTGAATAATCTCTTTATACATCCAAACATTTTTGACGTACCTTCTTGTTGATCTCAGTACGATGGTGGTAGCCCTTCTGCCCAGCTCGGGCTATGGTGTAGGAAACGCGAGCAGGATGCCAGGCTCCAATGCAGGCTACCTTACGTAGACCCTTGTGTGTTTTACGAGGCAACTTCTTGGTGCGCCAGCGTGAGGTTACACCTAATACAAGATGTTATCTTTATCATCTATGTAACATCAATAAAATTGTTCTTCATATCTAAGGGCCCTATTCCACCGGACGATTATCGATCAGATTATCGTTAAATCATTCGAATCTAAACGATAATCGTTCGGTTGAATAGCAGTTAACGATTAATGACCGAACGAGAAATCATTGATCGCCTTATAAGACCTGGACATATTTTTATCGTTGCTCGTTCGCAAAACGTTCGCAAATCGTTCGCATTGAATAAGACGTTGTTCGGTTGTTCGCAGTAGATAGGAACGCAATAGCGAAGAAATAGCAAAGAAAAAACGATCGCAAATACGATCATAAGTAACGATTATCGTTCCATGGAAATGAGTGAACGTTTTCAGGGCTTCCGCAATAGCGGTCGTTTGAGATCGTTAATCGTTAACGATTATGCGAACGATAACCGTCCGGTGGAATAGCGCCCTAAGTCCCTCTGTATTTTGGTAACAATAGTTGACCAATAGCTTTGCTGTGCTTGGTTAACTGGACCTAACAAGAAGGTATATTTTTGGGGGTAGTCAATTGATAAGCTCTATTCAATCACCTTTCATTCCCTTTCCCTTGGTGACACCGATCACATCTATCATCTCATCCTGGCCAAAGACGGTGCTTACTGGGATTTGCTTTTCTAGTTTCTCACGAGCCCAGTCTACCTTCTCAGAGATGGTCCCGCCATTGACCTGGATCTCCATGACATGAGCCTTCTTTTGGCGCAAAGGTAGAAGTTTCATCTGCAGGCAAGAAGATCAATAACCTTAAAGAGTTAAAACACTGTCGCGAGACTCAGATGTTCCTCTTGTTTTTGATCCAGAAGGTGGAACAGTAGGCGGTAGCACCTTCATCTCCACCAGTTGGTGGTGCTTAGTGGGTCCAATATGGTCTTCCTTATCCAAGACTTTTCCTTACCTGAGTATGTACTATAACCCGGATAACCTTGCAGTACTTCTTCATGGTAGCAAAGTCTTTTTCAAGCTGTTTCTTGCCTTGTTCATCCTGCCATTTCTTGCAATACTTCGTAAAAGCCTTTTTCTTGCTCTTATACCTAAAGAACATCAGTGATTTTATAAGAGCCCAGATCAGTGTACAGACAGTTCCATCCCTGGAGCACTCACCAGTTCTTATAGAAGCGTCTTCTACACTCGTCGCTGATGTGCTCAGCAAATATGGTCTTCAGACTTCTCAAGCCGCGAGGAGTCTCCACATATCCCACTATCCCTACCACAATCATGGGTGGGGTCTCTATGATGGTTACTGCCTCCACTTCCTCACGCTTAGAAATCTCTGAATTGATAAACAAAAATATATATATATATATGACATTATGTATTTAATAAAACAACAGAGATCATTTGCATTATTATCTATGATCTCTACACATAAGGTCAGTCCTACTTGATTATAAGCCTGTTCTCTATCCTAGGATAAAGGCCATCCATTCTTACTTTAGGATAAGGCTCTTCTCTACTCTTGAATAAAGGGCCTTTTACCCAGACCGATTAACAGCTGCAGGAGCATTTCTAGCTATAATCGGCCGTGTAAAAGTGACAGAGATCAGCCAAAGAGCAGGCAAATGCTCCATTATTGGCTGATCATCTGTTTAAAACCTGCTTTTAAATTTATCTATATTGGCCGCACATCTCCCTGTGCGAACAAGGGTTTGTGCAGCCAATAACGATAAAGGGAAACTGACAGCACGTATATGTATATATCCATGCTGTCAGTTTCCTGATCACAAGCCGCAGTCTATACTTACTATCCGCACTGCTTGTGATCCGGCACCTGGTTCTCCAGTCCTCGATTTCTGATGCTGTGTAAAGGCACTGCAAACAAGCATCGATCTCTCTATGTATATATCTGTGCTGTCAGTTTCCACATCACAAGCATCTAGCTTCTTCATTCCTCCAGCCATCGACTGTATCTTCAGGCCGCTGCCTCCCCCGGCTGTCAATCATTTTGGAGGAGGCGCCAGCCTGAAGAACTAGCCTGTGCCCAGAGGACTGAAGATGCCAGATGCCGGATCACCAGTAGCATGGTAAGTATATCACATATTACATCACAATATTATTGCACATACTGAGTCCCGCACGGTGGACCTCCCGCACAGTGTGGGTCATCCCAGCCTTGTAGCCGAGGAAGGCTGTAAGGTGAACAGGTTTGCTTGAGTCATCTTTTGGCCAAGTCTTCACTTTACCCCGGTGACGTTTGCTGCGCTTATGGGGCAGGAACCCAAGATGCCCATGACGGGGGGCTGAGAATTTACGGTGAGACTGTAAGGGGATAGGTAAGCAGATTTAGAAGAGAGTATTATTTAGGGTTGGAAAGTTAAATAATTATTACTGATCCTCTCATACAGAGAATCGCAATTTATTTGGTGAATATGTCATTGAGTTATATATGACTATATTTCTCTGCCATGGGGACAAGATTCAGAATAGTTTCATGAAGTCTATAGGAGAGATGTATTACCAAAGTGGATTGAAAAACAGAAGGAGGCTCTTTATAAACACTCATAGCTGCCATGTGGATGTGTACAGGAGTAACCTAATCTCTCTGTCCCCGTGAGGTCATCATTCTGGAAATATATCATCCGATACCTACTGACTGCACATACCCTGTGTAGAAGCATGTAAACACCCATTGATAACAGAGAGCTCTACTCTTCTCCTTCTCTGCCATTTTATCTACTTGATACATCTTCCATTCCCTCTCGTTTTTTCTCTTATACCCTCCCCAACTATCTTTCCTCTACCCATTTGTCTTTTTTCTCCATCCGTATCTATCCCTCCATCAACCTCTCTCTTTCATTCTTCTGCATTGCCTATCCCTCCTTATCTACCTCTTCTTTTATTTCCTTCCCATCCCTTCTCTTACCCTCTGCTGCGATACTGTGCCTCCACTTCCCTTCTCTGCCCTCTTCATTGTCATCATTCCTCTTCTTACCCTCTTCTAAACATTGTCTCCTCCACACTCTCGTCTTTCCTTTGAAAGATCCATCTATGATTCCATTACACTAATGGTACTTTTCCCCCCCTCACCACTCTTCTCCCCTTCCTCTCCTTTTTCCTCCCATGTTGTCCTTGTCCTCTCATCACCTGCTCCTTTATTATGCCTTCCGATCCCTTTCCTCCCATGTTCTCCTGATGCTCTTCTTTCTTCTTCTATCTTCTTCCCCACCTTTCCTTCTCTATGGCCTGTTCTCCTGATGCTCTTCTTTCCTTCTTCTTCTTCCATCCTCTTCTCCACCTCTCCTTCTCTATGGCCTGTTCTCCAGATGCTCTTCTTTCCTTCTTCTTCCATCCTCTTTCCCACCTCTCCTTCTCTATGGCCTATTCTCCTGGTGCTCTTCTTTCCTCTTTTTTCCATCCTCTTCCCCACCTCTCCTTCTCTATGGCCTGTTCTCCTGGTGCTCTTCTTTTCTCCTTCTTCCATCCTCTTCCCCACCTCTCCTTGTCTATGGCCTGTTCTCCTGGTGCTCTTCTTTCCTCCTTCTTCCATCCTCTTCTCCACCTCTCCTTCTCTATGGCCTGTTCTCCTGAGGCTCTCCTTTCCATCCTCTTCCCCACCTCTCCTTCTCTATGGCCTATTCTCCTGATGCTCTTCTTTCCTACTTTTTCCATCCTCTTCCCCACCTCTCCTTCTCTATGGCCTGTTCTCCTGGTGCTCTTCTTTTCTCCTTCTTCCATCCTCTTCCCCACCTCTCCTTGTCTATGGCCTGTTCTCCTGGTGCTCTTCTTTCCTCCTTCTTCCATCCTCTTCTCCACCTCTCCTTCTCTATGGCCTGTTCTCCTGACGCTCTCCTTTCCATCCTCTTCCCCACCTCTCCTTCTCTATGGCCTATTCTCCTGATGCTCTTCTTTCCTACTTCTTCCATCCTCTTCCCCACCTCTCCTTCTCTATGGCCTATTTTCCTGATGCTCTTCTTACCTTCCTCTTCCATCCCCTCCCCCACCTCTCCTTCTCTATGGCCTGTTTTCCTGGTGTTCTCCTTTCCATCTTCTTCCCCACCTCTCCTTCTCTATGGACTGTTCTCCTGGTGCTCTCCTTTCCATCTTCTTCCCAACCTATCCTTCTCTATGGCCTGTTTTCCTGGTGCTCTCCTTTCCATCTTCTTCCCCAGCTCTCCTTCTCTATGGCCTGTTCTCCTGGTGCTCTTCTTTCCTGGTACTCTAGGAGGTTCATCTGTTGGTACTAGTGGGCCCTGTGTTACCTGTCCCCAGTTTTATAATAGAGGCGTTACCTTTTACTGTAATCTTGCCCTACAATATTGAAGATGACTACTGGTCGCCACCATGAAAAATATTTTAGATTTTTTTTTTTACCTGAAAGCTTTTTAAACCACAACATCAAATGTTGTTAAAAATTAAAAAATCCACATTACATAAAAATCTGGTTAAAACAATAGGTCACTGTTTAAGGAATATTTAAGGAATCTTAAGGTTGTTTTTTCATTTCAGTATGTAATTTATCTAAGCATCTACATATGGGGCAAATACTTACACACAATACGGTGGAGTTCATTTACTTTTGAAACTTTTTCCTAAATATTTGGGCACTCTACTACACAGAAGCCATGAACAGTTGTGATACAGAGTATTGACCCTAGCTAAAAAATAATAAAAATAAAAATATATATATTCTTTTTTTTTTTTTAATTATGAAATTACTTTTATATTTATACATTTCAGTAAGAAACAAAGCAAAAAGACAACTATAGAGCCAATCTATATAGCCAATTTCTATTAATAAAAAACAAAAACAGTCATGCAACCCAATCCCCTGACTGCCTAAGTACCACTTAGTACATAACCACTTATTTTCTCATCTCAGTTTGTCAACGACTAGGTGACTCCTCGCACCCAACTTACAGATAATGAAGAAGGGTAGAATTCAGAAATTAAGAAAAGGTGACTGTAACGCTGGAGCAACCCCCCACCCCCACCACCAAGAAATTGCAACTTGACCTTAGAGATAATACATCTGTCTATAGAGCCATAGAATGGTACACGGCCACAACCAATGGGCACAAAGTCATCGTCCCATCCGATGGAGTTAATCCCACTTATTCCTGCTACATCTACGAGGAGGTTAATATTAAATAGCCAAGCTTTGCTGGAGACATACAGACCATAGGACTTGTCCCGGAGCTGGCTGCTGGAGGAAAGAGGCCTTTGCCAAGTGCTGATCCAACAGTGATACTTAAGAAGTTCGAGGAACAAATTTAGCTTCAGGCTTCATAAGCTTCTATATTCATTTCAGAGGCATGGGGGATGCTGGGAACCCTTGATATAAATCAGGAGCGTCCTGTGGGGGATGGTCGGTTGTCAGAGACGTGAGATCCCAGGGGATCGCTAACCTAGAAAGGTGGCACCATTTGCACAGAGCTTGTTATTGTGAGAGGTCCGCTGGCATCTTATCACCGGCTCCTTTATGAATGAATGAGGACACGAGCTTTCTTCTCTTCCTGAATAATGTGAAAGTCCTTTCTGTGAAATGCCCAAAGGGTTAAAAAACTTAATGAATGTCAATTTTAATACTTGAAAGGGTGACGATTTCAAAATGGGGTAAATTATGGGGGTTTCTAGTATACAGGCCTCTAAAATATTCTCCAAAACTGAACTGGGGCCTAAAGAATTAGGAGCTTGAAATTTTCATGAAAAAGAAGAAGCATGTTCACCAAATGCTGTTAATATAAAGTAGACACGTTATAGATATGAATGAAGAAATAATAATAATTCATTTAAATAATTTCAGTAGTATTACCATTTTCCTTTTTGGCAGGGACTTTCAAATGTAGAGAAATGCTATTTTTTTAATTTTTCACATTTTGGGGTTTTTCACAAACAAAAAAATTCTAAAGCTATCAACCCTATCAACTAAACTAATAAGGGGAATGGAGCATCTTAGTTATGAGGAGAGATTAAAAGAATTACATTGGTTTAGTCTGGAGAAGAGACGCTTAAGGGGAAATATGATTAAATTATTCAAATATATAAATGGCCCCTACAAGAAATATGGGGAAAAGATGTTCCAGGTAAAACCCCCTCAAAGGACAAGAGGGCACTGCCTCCGCCTGGAGAAAAAAAGGTTCAATCTCCGGAGGCGACAAGCCTTCTTTACCATGAGAACTGTGAATCTGTGGAACAGTCTACATCAGGATCTGGTCACAGCAAAAACAGTAGAGGGCTTCAAAACAGGGCTAGACAAGTTCTTAGACCAAAATAATATAAATGCATATGTATAGAACCTATCACCCCTCCCCCCTTCCCTGTATCCATCCCCTCCGTGGTTGAACTTGATGGACATGTGTCTTTTTTCAACCGTATTAACTATGTAACTATGTAACCCAAATTTACCACGAACATAAAGTAGAATATATCACGAAAAAAAAAAAAAAACAATCTTGGAATCACAAAGATTGGCAAAAGCATTCAAAAGTTATTGATGCTTAATGTGTCATATTTGGAAAATTTTGGCCGTCATAAACACCAAAACTGGCTGTGTCCCTAAGGGGTTAAAGGAAAACACGCTTTTGAATCCTGCACAAAAGCCGTGTACGTCCGGCAAATGAGCAGAACGTTGTCACATAATGACTCCGTCCTGCTCATTTAAGACAATGTGGCCGTCGGCCGCACATCGGGCTGCACGGCAGCATCCTTTTATTACTGATTTCTGCCGTGTAGCCCGAGGTGCGGCCAAAAACGTCATGTGAACATGCCCTTAGTCATATTGTCTATTGGAGTTGGAGATAGTGTGAAATCCACCTCCTCACTCGTCAAAGCCCCATAGCTCCATTCCTTCCCCTTACTTTACACTGCAGCTGGGCTCAGTCCCATTGGCTACTGTATATATGTAAGCATATTAGAAAGTCATTGTGCTCATGTTTATTATATGAAGGCAGAATGAGTATAGGGCCACATGGCATAGCGGGAGAGACACCAGTTGGGGAACACCGCTCCAGCATGTGGCTCTGCAGCTGTTTGTGAAACTACATTCCCAGCATGCAACTGGTGAGCAGCAAGAACCTTCACGTCATTGTAGTCTATAAACTTACAATCAGTTTTTTTGCGGTTGTACTAATTTGCTCCTTGGAAGGTCATGGTGACAAACATGCAATATTCAATATTCTATTGACTTCAAGTGTTGTGCAGTATGAATTGCCCACAAGTAAGGTAAGATCAGTAATTCCTCCTAGTACTTATAAAGAATATTAATTATAAAAATGCGTTTGCAAAGCAGTGTTAAAACACTTTAAATTGTTGCCTAGCAACTGGTGCTGCAGCCACTGGGTGACTACTCAGAAGCTCCATGACCAGTGGAGTCCTTTATACCCACTATACTGCAGAATGCAGTCTGCCTGGGACAGAGATACAATAAAGGCGTTTTGCCCTGGTTTCGATAAATCTCTGCTGATATACATTAATGTATAGATTTTCTAGTTATCTTACATAATCCAATGTAAATAACAACAACAAATTTCCCGTGTCATTTACAATCAACAGACTTAGAGCGCCCCCTGCCGACAAAACAGGTTGAAAAAGTGAACGAAAACGAAAGCGAGGCTTGAAACGCAAATCAAGCAGCGATTGGTTAAAAAGTACAACGTGACTGAAATAGCTGTCCAAAGCGCCTGTTTTCTTAAATCCACATGTATTTATTATATGGAAGTAATGTAGATAGGTGCCGGCAAGGAGGATGATATTATTAGGTGTGAAATATGTACTAAAACTAAATTGTCCTCGTTGGCTTGTAATGTGTATGAATTACCGCACCGGACGGCAGGGCTGGGGGTCCTTCGTCCGCCATATTGCTGGTGACAGGGGTCGGGGTGACCTGAGAGATGCCGGAATCCGTGGATAAGGATGTGTACCCGGAGCCTCCGACACAGACCCCGGTACCGAACCGGCAGTCCGCTCTGCCCGACCCCGTCCACGTGCTGACCAGCCTGTTCAGCTATGCCGTAGACAAGCCGGTCACTGCCTTCCATGGTGAGCAGGGGACATGGGCATGCTGGGATATGTAGTCCTACAACCTGCCGTGATTGTATTGGGGATCTACAGGTGTGATTCTGCTTGCTGTCAATGAATGAGGATGATTGTTCACATCCCGAGGCTGGAAACCCAGTCCAGACCTATTACTGCCCACAGCTGAGGGTTTGTTACAGTTGTATGCAGGCTAGTAAGCTATCCACACATCTGTTACTCTGCTACACTGTGTCAGTCTGGACGGGATGTAATTGTGGGCTTGTATGTAAAATAAAAACTGTCAGAAGCAGTGGCCACCATAGAGGCAGGGAAAGCAGTTGCTATGGGGCCCGAGCAGGAGGGGGCCCTGATGCACAGGGAAGATAAGAGCTTCCTGTGTCCTTTTGCTTAACCCCTGGTGTACTGCAGTGTGTAAGTGACCCAGTGTTCTGCAACACAAAAAAGGGTTAAAGTGACTGTACCACCCGGCCAGGCTGAAGCACTAGGGGCGGGCCGACCCACCCTTAGGGCCCTATTACACCAACAGATTATCTGACAGATTTTTGTAAGCCAAAGCCAGGAATGGATTTAAAAAGATGAGGAATCTCAGTCTTTCTATTGTTTCCTGTTCTCTGTTTATAGTCCATTCCTGGCTTTGGCTCTGTCAGATAATCTGTTGGTGTAATAGGGCCCTAAGGGTGGGTCGGCCCGCCTCCAGTGCTTCAGCCTGGGCCTGGTGGTACGGTCACTTTAAAGGGAACTGGTCCCCGCAGACATAGGCACAGAGCCTGTCTGACCCCCCCCAGCCCCCCCCCCCCCCCCCCCCCCCCCCCCCCCGGTGCAGCCCCCGGATACTTACCCTTTCCAGCTATTCCGAGCCGGTTCCGGGACGAAGATATCAGCGCCGAAGCCGTGCACGCACACTGCAGAGATGAGTCTGATGCCCGTAGAGAACGGACGCATCTCAGGTAATTTGCATACAGTGCACGCATGGCTTCGGGTGCTGATATCTTCGTCCCGGACCCTCCTCCAGGAACGGGACTCGCCGGAAAGGCTAAGTATCCGGGGGGTCGGGCGGGCTCTGTGCCCACGTCCCCGGTGACAAGTTCCCTTTAATAAGCTAAAGACAATTGGCTCTCAGCCTCACTGCTCTGATAACCCCTGACCTCTGCAGAAGGTCAGAGGTTATCATTGCAGGAGTAGTAAATGAGAGAGCTAATTGTCTAGCTTATTAACACTTTTTTGTGTTGCAGCATGTAAGAGAACACTGGGTCACTTACACACTGCAGTACATGAGGGGTTAAGCAAAAGGTAGTCTGCTCCTGCACCTATGTATATAACCATGAGGCTCCTAATAGGCCGTTATAGTTAAATACAATGGATAGACAAAACAAGCAGACATTGGCATATATATAATATTTATATTGTGCAGGGGAGGGGGGCCCCATGAATTCTACAACCCTGGTCAGAGGACTGCTGGCAGCCCTGACAAGTTTGAGGACAAAAGTCTCCGTGCCCCCCTATATGTTTAGCAGTGGTTGACGTTGTCCGCTGTCGCTATGGGGGGATTGTTGTATACAGACACTCATGATTGTATATAATCTTTATTACAGATTGGATGGAAAGTCAGCGAGCAAAGAGAAGGATTCAGTACTATCACCGAGAGTTCAGACGTGTCCCGGACCTGGCGCACTGTCTGGAGGAAGACTACGTGTGTCACTACGAGGCTAACAAGCAGTTTAAGAGGGACTTGTGAGTACAGAACAAGGTGGTCCAGAGAGGGACACATGCTGGAGATCGGCCGCTAGAGCAGCATCCCCCCCCCCCCCCCCCCCCCCAATCTGTGGCTCTCCAGCTGTTTCAACACTCCTGCAGATTGGGGACCATGGCACTAGATCAGGTGGGGTGGGGGAACATTTGTCTCTCTAGCGGTCACAAAACTACAATTCCCATCATGCCTGTTCAGGCATGATGGGAATTGTAGTTTGGCAACAGCTGGAGGGCCAAAGGTTCCCCATCCCTGCACTAGATCATGGGTCTCCAAACTGCGGTCCTCCAGCTGTTGCAATACTACATGTTCCATCATGCCTGGACAGCCAAATCCGAAGCTTTGGCTGTCCGGGCATGATGGGAATTGTGGTTTTGCAACAGCTGGAGGGCCGCAGTTTGGAGACCCATACACTACATGGACAAAACTGCACTATAATAGTATATTGTAAGTGTGCCATGTTCTTATGGATCATGCCCACAGTTGCAGATTTACCATAGTCCCCAGCAGGATGTGCAGATTACAGGGAATGTACAATTTTATAAAACCTCCCACAGAGTATTATGGGTAATGTCATGTACTTGAGCCTCTGATCTCCCTCATTGGACTTTCTTCCTCTCTGTCTTCTAGCCTTGTGGATCAGGAGATTGTGAAAATCATCCGAGAGCGGGTCACAGCCTGCAGGGTGAGAGAAGGAGGTAGCGCTGACCAGAACTGTGCCCCACTGCTCAAACAGTACACTGAAATCTGCAAGGCCTATAAGAACAGATGTGAGTCTTCCCTAGGCTGCGTATGTATAGTGTCTGTCATAATATAGAACAATCTGTCATCTGTGTCTGGGCAGACAGTGACGTATGATGGTGGCCTCTAAGGCTGCCTTTACCCAGAGAGATTTATCTGACAGAGCATTGAAGCCAAAGCCAGGAACGGACTATAAACAGAGAACATGTCCTTAAAAGACTTCTATTTCTCCTCTTTTCAAATCCATTCCTGGCTTTGGCTTCAAAAATCTGTCAGCTCTCTCTGTGTAAACGCACCCTTACCTGTGTGGTGAGAATTTGGACCACACAAGGGGGGGGGGTATCACTTATGGTGCGTTTACACAGAGATTCATCTGACAGATTTTTGAAGCCAAAGCCAGGAACAGACTGTAACAGAGAACAGGTCATAAATGAAAGAGTGAGATTTCTCCCCTTCTCAAATCCATTCCTGGCTTTGGCTTCAAAAATCTGTCTGATAAATCTGTGTGTAAACCACCATAAGTGACATCAGGTCTGCAGTCGGGCACTTCATGGTTGCAGTAGATCACATTTTGCTGATAGACGGCTGCATATAGGCTGAGCCCATTCAGTTGCCCTTACAGCAAAGAATGTAGGAGCCTGTAGAAGTGAGTAGTTAGTAACACCTTCTCTGCCCTAGATCTCTAGGTACTTTATTATGAATCCCAGAACACCAGGAACATTACCACAACTCCTTCATTGCCCTAGACCACCAGGAACAGTAATAGAACTAAAGTTAGACCTGCCCATAGCTCTAAAGATGGAGATCTAGTCAGTACTGATGCGGTGGCCTGATTGGTAGCCTATCTTTGATCAGCACAGTACAAGCTGCTATAGCTGAGGCCTGTATTCTGCTGGCAGCCTAGGTCGTCCTCACATGTAAATCGCTATACCTGAGTCTCACTGCTGTAATATCTCATTCATAGATGAAGACCTTGGATATTATGGTGGAGCCAGGAACTGCCTCATGAAGCAGAAAGAGCGGATGATGGAGGAGAGGAAGGCGGCAGCTCAGGGGAAGGCCAAACTAGAATAAGTATCTCCTGGACATTTCGTATTATATGTCTCGTGTTTCTCAATGGAACAATTAAACCTAAAGTATATAATAAAGATCTGAGGATCAGTATTGTTGTGTCTGTTGTCTCCAGAGATGCCACTGTATATCATTCTACAGGAGTGCTGTAAGCATGGATAGGTTATGTCCCCAAACTGCGGTAGTATTGTGGATTGCTGGAGGAACATGGACAACACGGCCTAGGGATGACTAAATACAAGCCGATCCCTACATTACTGATAAGTCTGTATATTATAATTACATATAGGCTGTTATAAAACACCAATATGTTGCTCACACTCTGTGGGGTTAAAGGCTAAGATGTAGTAGTTCATTCACTATTCTATTCAGTTTGTAGTCTATTTCAGGTTCTTACCCTCTTGATGTGTTCCTCCCTGTAATACATGCTGTAGGTCAGGTTCCTCTATAGGTATAGACAGTCCATAGAGTTCTCCCTCCTGCAAACTGCCTTATAACTCATTTACTGCCTGTGTGATCTGCCCTCCCTGATGACTTGGATGATCTCCACACTCTGCTTTGCCATTCATAGTCCAGTTTTCATTTCCCCTGTCTGTACTGAAAGGGAAGACATCCGAAATACTGTACTGAAAGGGAAGACATCCGAAATACTGTACTGAAAGGGAAGACATCCGAAATAAAAGCTGTAAGTGATTGCTGTTAGTGCATCAGCTAAAGGGAGGCATTTGGTTGATACGAGTGCTGATCTAGCCGTTTAGCTTGTATAATGAGCTGTCTGCAAGGCTCAATGATTTACCCTTGTGTTTACATAACTGTATATCATGTCTTATTTACATAGGCTGATTTTTTTTTTTTTCAGTGCTGCAGTCTCTACAAGCAGCTGACCACTTTTTTTCCCCAGTGTAAGGGGTTGTTCCCACAGTCAGGTTTTTAGTCACCATTATTGAAGCCAGAGAGGTCATAAAAGAGAAACAGATTTCTCCTCTCTTCACATCCATATCTGGCATTTTATTTCATTATTTGCAATTAGTAAAGGTTTCCATGTGTTTTGGACAGGAGTATATATCTTTACCCGGTTACTCTGGGAGATACAAGAGCTGTCTGTGTCCTCTATAGAGACTGGAAGGTTCAACCATTTGTCTCTGGTGAACATACCCATATGTAAACCTCAGAGATGGCTGTCGACTAGTGTTGCCCAAACGCTTGACTCCCACTTCTCCAAACAGGAGTCAAAAACCGAACACAAACTGTTCAACACAACTGTCACCCAATGAGTGTTTGGCCGATAGCTATTTCAAGTGCATAGTCCGCTTTAGGGCTTATTCCCACATCCTGTATTTTATGGATGCTGTGGACAGGGAAATCCTGTAATGAAGTCTCTATCATATCATATTTTTTTTTATAATGGAAGTCGATGGAAAAATGATCAAAACATACATACAATTGCAGTTTTTTCACAAAAAAAAAAAAAAAGTAGTGTGAACCCAGCCTAATAAGATGCCGTAACAGTGATTGTTGCTGTGGTGCTATGTCTGTGACCCAGAGCCAGGGGGCATCACCTGGAAACAAGGCAGCTATTCACTCCCTGCCTGTCCTGTGATGCTATAGCCTCCATGTACTACTGTGGGATTATAGCTACCAAAACACGATCAAACTTTCTTGTACGTTAACAGCAATAGATCAACATTAACAGGCTAGTCTTTTACAGTTGTCTATCAGTAAAATTATTTGTGCCCAAACAGTTCACTACACTGGAAAAAAGGTGAGCAGCTTATATTAAAGGGGTTATCCAGCATTAGAAAAACTATTCCAGAGACAGCACAGCTCATCTCCAGTTTGGGTTTCGGTTTTGCAGCTCAGTTCCAATGCAGTGAATGAATCGTAACTGCAAACCACACCTGAACAGACAAGAGTGGTGCTGTCTCTGGAAGTGGCCATGTTTTTCTAACACTGAATAACCAACCCCTTTATGAATCTGCATTAGAAGTCTGTTACACTATGCCCATTAAGAGATAGTATAGACCAGTGCTTCTCAAACTGAGGCGCCCCCTAGTTGTTGGTGAGGTGCAGCTGAGGAGCCAGTTTTTTCAAAGTAACTAATCTGCACAGTCCTTACTGTTTGCAAAAACCTCCATTTTAGCAACATTAATAACTTAGTTTGTACTAATTTATTAGTATAGAGAGCTTGGGAGACAGGTGAAAGGCTGCCCTAGCATTATTTCCAGCTTTTAAATGGACTTTCATCACAGATGGTGAGGCCCAGGAACTCTTGGTCTGTCTGGTGAGGCCCAGGCATTGCCTTGGTCTGTTGGGTGAGGCTCTAGTAGAAAGAGTTTGAGAAGCACTGGTATAGACAAACAATTGCACTACAGTCATCGTCATGCCATGATCAATATTCCAATATACTGATCTATATGTAGACAGACCCTGAGGTAATGTGGATCCATTGCCTCAAATGCCCCACTGACTTCATATAGCAGCCTGGCACTGGTAGAGAATGCATGCCTTTATCCACTATAGTAAGTGGTAGCAGAGGGGAGAGGTCATAGGAAATGTTTGGATGCATACAAACCTACAGCACCAGCCATATTACATGTGAGTGAATGAGAACACAAAGCTTTACTGTGAAAAACATGAACTTTATTAGCTCATTGCACATTTTAGGAGGTGGCAGGAACAGCGGCAGCCTGGGTCCTCTGCACAGACACTCTGGTGTGAGTCTTTGCCAGATGGTCAGTGTACTCCTGAAGGGGGGAGAGCAACAGGTTACTATATCATATACACCCAAGCCCTGTTCTGTAATCTGTTATACAGTGAATTACTTACCTGGTATGGAGACTTGGTGAAGATAGTTTCCTTCCAGAGATCAGGAGTCAGGTAGCTGTAGGTCTTGGAGATGGCATCGAAAGTGGCTTTAGCTGCAGAGGACAGAAGAGTCAGGTAGGATTCACATAGCAGCCTCCCGCCTTACAGCATTTACAAAGCCAACATTCACCATAACAGTAGCGACTACTAAGCCATGCTTTACTCCTAAGGCATACCCCTAAAGTAGGGATGGGGATCCTTTAACCCTTCCAGCTGTTGCAAAACTACAATTCCCATCATGCCAGGGCAGCCAAAGCTACAGCTGCCCAGGCATGATGGGAATTGTAGTTTTTCCACAGCTGGAGGGCCAAAGATTCCTCATCCCAGCCCTAAAGCATAAAACTGGCCAGAGCGGAAAATGAAACAGAAGAGTTTAAGGCGATGCCCAATGTCTAGACAGAAATCGGGGGTTGCCTTGCTTAGGGCATCTATGGGCAAGAGAACTGATAGTAGCCCTAAAAGACTAGGCATCTGTTACAGGGTTCACCATCTAAACTGAAGACATGAATTTCTCCCTCAGCCAACCAGTAAAGTAGCTTCATAAATACAAGATGGCAGCAGTCATTGCCCAGTCAATAACAGCAATGAGCCTCCCCAAAGCCCCATGAGCCAGGGCACCACCAGACCACGCACACCACTGACCTATCAGATTTTCTAAGCATTTTTAGAAGCACAAGGCAAATAGTTCCTCTGAAGATGACGTCCACTTACCAAAGTTACCCAAGGTAGCAGTGCAGCCCCTGGCTGAGGTGTAGCAGTCATCGATACCAGCCATCATCAGCAGCTTCTTAGGGACAGGAGCAGAGACAATGCCAGTACCTCTGGGTGCAGGGATGAGACGCACCAGTACAGAGCCGCAACGTCCGGTCACCTGGAACATACCATTACAGTCATCTCTCCACTAATTTTAATTTAGCAATTCCCCAATTTTGATAAAGGGTTGTCTGACCACTAATGTATAGCACCACATGATTACTACATGTGGTATTTCTGTCAGGACCCCCATTAATCACAGTGAGGGTCCCATGCCGTCTGATTTTCAACTCTCCCCCCCCCCCCCCCTTGTTAAAAGGGGTGTTAATGTATCAATACACTTTTAGGCTATGTTCACACAACATTTTATGAAAATAGCAGCCATCCTTTTATTATTGAAGTCAATGCAAACGATGGCAGCTGTTTTACACAACGGCCGTCGAAATAACTATCATATTGTTGTTTATACAGTGTGTGACCACAGGTCCCATGTTTTCTCAGCCTGAGTATCCAGGATCTCTCACCTTGCAGGGCACTGTGTGGGGTTTGCCGATCTTGTTACCCCAGTAGCCTCTACGCACAGGAACAATGGACAGCTTAGCCAGGATGATGGCTCCACGGATGGCGGTGGCGACTTCTTTGGAGCATTTCACACCAAGACCGACGTGCCCGTTGAAGTCTCCAATAGCCACAAAAGCCTAAAAATAAAATGTAAGTTTTTTTTTTCCTCTGAAAATAACTTGAAATAGCAAAGAGAAGGGCCAGAATAGAAAAGTACCTTGAACCTTGTGCGCTGTCCGGCACGGGTCTGCTTCTGCACAGGCATGATCTTCAGGACCTCATCCTTCAGGGAGGACCCCAGGAAGAAGTCAATGATCTCAGACTCCTACAAGAACATGAAGGGTTAACTATGGGAAGACTACCAGTAAGAAGGGGTTAATGACAAGATGCTAGGATGCAATACTACTGACCTTGATTGGCAGGGAGAACAGGTAGATTTCCTCCAAGGACTTGATCTTCATGTCTTTGACCAGACGGCCGAGTTTGGTGACCGGAACCCACTGTAATAAAACACTGGAATAAGAGTGAACCGCAACAATAACCCCCATCATAAATATAAGGGGGATACGATTAGCTGACAATGTAGGCATCCATGTCCTGATCAGTGTGTTTTAAAGGGACACTAACCTCAGAGTGAAGGTACATGAACAAGATATACAGTGAGGGTCCAACTTCTGGAACCCTCAACAGCTCATGAATGCTGAATGAACTACAATTATGGCCCTTAAAGGGGTTATCCAGCGCTACAAAAACATGGCCACTTTTCCCCCTCTCTCGTCCCCAGTTCAGGTGTTGTTTGCAATTAAGCTCCATTTACTTCAATGGAACAGAGTTCCAAATCGCACCCAATCTGGAGACGAGAGGGGGAAAAAGTGGCCATGTTTTTGTAGCCCTGGATAACCCCTTTAACATGTGGCTCACCAGTTGATGCCAGACTACGACTACCATAAAGGACTGTGGCACTGTGTATGTTACTCCAAGGACCAGTTTGGGTCCCAAAAGTCTCAAAGTGATAGTGTCCTACACTCACTAGATATCACGTGTCAAACATGCAGCCCTCCAGCTGTTGCAGAACTACAATTACCATCATACCTGGACAGCTAAAGGCTGTCCATAAATTAGAGGTTATTGTAGTTTTGCAAAAGCTAGAGGACCGCCAGACAGGCGCCCCCTGCATTAGCACTATAAAGCAACAATCACACTCACTTCTTTGTCATCAGCTTTGCCTCCACGGGCCCCACGTCCTCTCCCACGGCCCCTGCCTCTTCCACGGCCACGACCCCGGCCCCCACTGCCGAAGCCTCCGCGGAAACCTCCTCTGTTACCACCGGCGTCGTCCGCCATTTGCTGCAAGGAAAGCAGATACACTTAGAGGTCACAAAATACACTGTCCCCTGTGGGGTGAGGACCCCTGAAGATGGCATCAATGGCAGACTGCAGTCTCAAGCTGTTGCAGAACTACAACTCCCATCATGCCTGGACAGCCAAAGCTAAAGCTTTGGCTGTCCAGGCATGATGGGAGTTGTAGTTTTGCAACAGCTGAAAATCAAAGGTTCCCTACCAGTGGACTACAGCTATACCCAGTCCCCATACATTGTAACAATCAGGACTGGAGGGAAGTGTTTACAGAGCTCAGAAAACAACTGTAACAAACCCTCAGCTGTGAGAAGCTCGGGTATACAGTATTACGGTGTTACCATTCACTGACAGCAACCAGGGAGGCTGAACAGGGCGAGAGATAGGAACTGCTGACAAAACAATAAAGATTTATTGAAAAAAAAAAAAAGATGCCAGTGCCCTGCTGTAACAGTGCGGGCCGAGTTATAACTACAACTCCCAGCATGCACTGCAGAGCCTCAGTGAACTAGGATGCTGGGGAAGTCAGACATATGGTAGACACACAGGCCGCCATACTGCCCTGTCAGACACCGCACCACAGTAACCCATAGGCCGCGTTACTAATGACAGAGACCCCTCCGCATCCCCCAATAAATATCACCATGGTTACATGGCCCCACTCCTGCCCTCTCATCTAACCCCCTCAGAGGATGGCACAGGTGCCGGATGCTCCCGATATCCGCGGATTCCCTCCCTGCCTCTGTACAACAGCCGCCATCACTTACGTGATTTCAATGGACTAGAAGGCCGGAAGCAGGCGGAAGGACGTTCTTATACCAGGACATTCTCGCGAGAGCTGAAGCCCCCAAAGAACGCGCATGCGCAGTTATATGGTTCTCACGCTCATGCTAGTTACGGGGCGACATCCATATATGGAATATGGTAAATTGGTACAGCAGCGGTCCGGAACTGTCCTCCAAGCCGCTAGGTGGATGGTGAGGAGGAGGGGGGCGGGGGCAGGGGCAACGGGGCTATCGTTAGTACCTGAGGGGTAGGTGGTGTATTATCCTGCACACATGAGTAGATAGATCCTGTGACTGTGCGCTCATGGGTGGGAGGCAGGAGGAGTATCCTGTGGTCACATAGCCCTTATATGTGGATACTGGAGGTCACCCTGTAAGGACTCAGGACTCTACCTTGTAGTGACTGCTAGTTACTGATGTATCATAACAATGGTATAAAGGTGGGGCAGGAGACCCCAGTGTGTGTATAGTATAGAGGAGCAGGAGACCCCAGTGTGTGTATAGTATAGAGGAGCAGGAGACCCCAGTGTGTGTATAGTATAGAGGGGCAGGAGACCCCAGTGTGTGTATAGTACAGAGGAGCAGGAGACCCCAGTGTGTATAGTATAGAGGGGCAGGAGACCCCAGTGTGTATAGTATAGAGCGGCAGGAGACCCCAGTGTGTATAGTATAGAGGGGCAGGAGACCCCAGTGTGTGTATAGTACAGAGGAGCAGGAGACCCCAGTGTGTGTATAGTACAGAGGAGCAGGAGACCCCAGTGTGTGTATAGTACAGAGGAGCAGGAGACCCCAGTGTGTATAGTATAGAGGGGCAGGAGACCCCAGTGTGTATAGTATAGAGGGGCAGGAGACCCCAGTGTGTGTATAGTATAGAGGAGCAGGAGACCCCAGGGTGTGTATAGTATAGAGGGGCAGGAGACCCCAGTGTGTGTATAGTATAGAGGAGCAGGAGACCCCAGTGTGTATAGTATAGAGGGGCAGCAGACCCCAGTGTGTATAGTATAGAGGAGCAGGAGACCCCAGTGTGCGTATAGTATAGAGGGGCAGGAGACCCCAGTGTGTGTATAGTATAGAGGGGCAGGAGACCCCAGTGTGTGTATAATATAGAGGAGCAGGAGACCCCAGTGTGTATAGTATAGAGGAGCAGGAGACCCCAGTGTGTGTGTAGTATAGAGGAGCAGGAGACCCCAGTGTGTATAGTATAGAGGAGCAGGAGACCCCAGTGTGTGTGTATAGTATAGAGGAGCAGGAGACCCCAGTGTGTGTGTATAGTATAGAGGAGCAGGAGACCCCAGTGTGTGTATAGTATAGAGGAGACCCCAGTGTGTATAGTATAGAGGAGACCCCAGTGTGTGTATAGTATAGAGGGGCAGGAGACCCCAGTGTGTGTATAGTATAGAGGAGACCCCAGGGTGTGTATAGTATAGAGGAGCAGGAGACCCCAGTGTGTGTATAGTATAGAGGGGCAGGAGACCCCAGTGTGTGTATAGTATAGAGGAGACCCCCTTGTGTGTATAGTATAGAGGGGCAGGAGACCCCAGTGTGTGTATAGTATAGAGGGGCAGGGGACCCTAGGGTGTGGATAGTATAGAGGGGCAGGAGACCCCAGTGTGTGTATAGTATAGAGGAGCAGGAGACCCCAGTGTGTGTATAGTATAGAGGGGCAGGGGACCCCAGTGTGTCTATAGTATAGAGGGGCAGGAGACCCCAGTGTGTGTATAGTATAGAGGAGCAGGAGACCCCAGTGTGTATAGTATAGAGGAGCAGGAGACCCCAGTGTGTGTATAGTATAGATGAGAGGGAGACCCCAGTGTGTGTAGTATAGAGGAGACCCCAGTGTGTGTAGTATAGATGGGCAGGAGACCCCAGTGTGTGTATAGTATAGAGGAGCAGGAGACCCCAGTGTGTGTATAGTATAGAGGAGCAGGAGACCCCAGTGTGTGTATAGAGGGGCAGGAGGAGACCCCACTGTGTGTATAGATAGTATAGAGGGGCAGGAGACCCCAGTGTGTATAGATAGTATAGAGGAGACCCCAGTGTGTGGATAGAATAGAGGGGCAGGCTGGCTGTATGTTGTTTAGGGTATCTACTTCACTATTGGAACTGTCCCTTTATATATAATCTTCTACTATTCCAGAAAACAATGGCTTCAGGAGCTTCTGAGTGACCTCCTATAAATGACGTGGCCTGTTCACCTGACATCATGGGAAAATCAAAGGAAATCAGCCAAGAAGTTAGAAAACAAATAGTGGAGCTCCATGAGTCTGGTACATCCTTAGGAGCCATCTCTAAATGCCTGAAGGTCCCACGTTCCTCTGTCCAAACTATAATATGGAAGGTGAAGAACCACGGGACCACGCTGCCGTCATACCGATCAGGAAGGAGACACGTTCTCTCTCCTAAGGTTGAACAGACTTTGGTGCAGAAAATAGAAAAGAATCCAAAAACCACAGTGAGCGACCTTATGAAGATGCTGGAGGAGCAGGGTACCAAGGTTTCTTTATCAACGGTGAAGCGTGTCCTCAACCGGCATGACCTGAAGGGCTACACCAGAAGAAAGAGGCCACCGGTCCAAGACCACCAGAGAGAAGACAAGGGACAGTTATCAAATGCACCAGGGGACAAGGAACTTTATGGAGAAACCTCCCCGAATGTGATTAAACAAGAATGGGACAGTGAGGCCAGGATGGCTATAGGAGAATCAAGCCCAGTTCAGACATGACGCTCTACCTCAGCCATGTTGACTTGTCTAAAATTTTAACCTTCACCACAGATACTCTCACACAAACCATGTGTTGTATGACTTGTATCACATCATTTGTATTAGGTCTTTTTGTATGTATTTTGGGCAAAGGTCTAAGAAAGAAGACCGGATTTACACCAAGTTTTACAGGGCTGTGATGGCCAATGCTGTTTTGTGAGGCTTCATATATGGACTTCAAGCTCTGTCTCTGAAGTGTACTAGGATATTGGGTGCATTAATACGGGTCATATAAAACTTAGTGGAACCTAAAAATATCTTACTCACTCCCTCCTGTCCAATTGTTTTTTCCTTTTCTTTTTCACTGTCTTGGAAATAAACTTGTCGAGAGAGTCTGGATACAGCTTACTGAGGCGATAAGTTTTACATCTATTTAATGCAGGGGCAATGAAGCATACGTGTCCTGTGTTCTACTCTTTAACCCTTTCTGAGTTGCAGCATGTAAGGTAACTTTGTACTTCGTCACTTACCTAATGCAGCACAGAAAGGGTTGTTGGACTTTAGCCCCTGGGTGCTGAACTTATGTATTTAACCCTTAGAGCAGTGCTTACCAACCTTTACCACCTCGGGGCACACCTTGGAAAAAAAAATTTCCTCGGGGCACCCCCTACTAAATGATGTTCTACAAAATAAGAAAACCGTCATACAGGGACTCACAGGTGATGTCTTCTTTGATCTGAGGAGTCACTTTCCCTTTTCCTCTCCATCCGCCATGATGATTTCTTCCAGCTACTTTTCATCTCTTCAGAACCTGCGAGACAAACAATTTAGGCTCCGCACATTTCTAGCAGCTTCCTTCCCTTCCTCCCTCCTGTAGGCTCCCAAAGTAACTGCGCTGCTTGGTGTTATGTGCAGTAAAGCGAGTAGGAATGTGGAATGCCCCCTGTATGTAGGATCCCCTGCTGTGCCCCCATGAGCTAATAATGCCCCCAGAGGTGCCCCATGAACAAATAATGCCCCCAGAGGTGCCCCCATATACTAATAATGCCCCCAGAGGTGCCCCCATGAACTAATAATGCCCCCAGAGGTGCCCCCATGAACTAATAATGCCCCCAGAGGTGCCCCCATATACTAATAATGCCCCCAGAGGTGCCCCCATATACTAATAGTGCCCCCAAAGGTGCCATCATGAGCTAATAATGCCCCCAGAGGTGCCCCCATGAACTAATAATGCCCCCAGAGGTGCCCCCATGAGCTAATAATGCCCCCAGAGGGGCCCCCATGAGCTAATAATGCCCCCAGAGGTGCCCCCATATACTAATAATGTCCCCAGAGGTGCCCCCATGAGCTAATAATGCCCCCAGAGGTGCCCCCATATACTAATAATGCCCCCAGAGGTGCCCCCATATACTAATAGTGCCCCCAGACGGACCCCCATGAACTAATAATGCCCCCAGAGGTGCCCCCATATACTAATAATGCCCCCAGAGGTGCCCCTTAAAAAAAACAAAACATCCTACTCACCTAATCCGCGCTGCGGCTGCAGCTAGCAGCTCTCCTCCTCTTCTTCTGGCTCCATCTTGCGAGCCGCAGGGACGGGACTTCCGGCAGGCGTGATGATGTCACATCATCACGCCTGCCGTAGAGGTCACGTCCCGGCCTCCCATAGGCTGCTGGCATGAAGTGCTGGCGGCCTATGGGAGTGAATATAGGAGCAGGACGCTGACACTTCCTGCTCCTATATTCTGCTCACTTTAATGTTCCGCCCGCTCACAGTGCGGGCGGAACATCAAAGTGATCTGTGCATCCCGAGAAGCTGCGCGGCCGCAGCTTCTCGGGATGCCTAAAGAGACAGCGCACATTTCCCACCGGGATCCTGCGGCACCCCTGGCGGGTTCTCCTGGCACCCCAGTGTGCCGCGGCACCCTGGTTGGGAAACGCTGCCTTAGAGGACCGGTCCAATTTCAATTTTTGCATGTTCGTTTTTTCCTCCTTGTGCTTAAAAGGCCATAGCACTTGCATTTGTTTACCTAAAAACCCACGAGCCCTTATTTTTTGCGCCACTAATTGTACTTTGCAATGACAGGCTGAATTTTTGCATACAGTACACTGCAAAAGCAGAAAAAAAATTATTGTGTGGTGAAATTGAAAAAAAAAAACACATTTATTTTGGGGGGTATTTGCTTTTACGCCGTTCGCCCTGGGGTAAAACTGTCTTGTTAGACATGTTCCTCAAGTTGTTACGATTACAACGATATGTAACATGTATAACTTTTATTTTATCTGATGGCCTGTAAAAAATTCAAACCGTTGTTAACAAATATATGTTCCTTAAAACCACTCCACTCCCAGGCTTATAGCGCTTTTATCTATGGGGCTGTGTGAGGTGTCATTTATTGCGCCATAATGTGTTCTTTCTATCGGTACCTTAATTGCACATATTCGACTTTTTGATCGCTTTTTATTACAATTTTTCTGAATTTGATGCGACCAAGAAATGCACAATTTTGCACTGTGGGATTTTTTTGCGCTGACGCCGTTTACCGTGCGAGATCAGGAATGTGATTAATAGTTTACGAGATTACACACACAACGATAACAAACATGTTTATTTATTTTTATTTATAACATGGAAAAGGGGGTAATTCAAACTTTTATTAGGGGAGGTTTTTTTTTTTACACTTATACTAGAAGCCCCCCTGGGGTTAGGGTTATTTCCCCCGCAGTATAGTTATCAATCGAGTGCCGAGCCGGGATCAGTGCCATTACGGAGCAGACCCTGGCCGGTGCCGGATATGTGGATCGCTTCTCCGGGACAACATCCTGGGGGGGCTATGCACCCCACTAGACACCAGGGATGGCTTACAGTAAGTAATCAGATGCAGTTGCATCTGATTACTTAATTAGCGGGCACGGCGCAGCCCCGCTCTGAACATCCGTAGACGATCCTGGATGTACCTGTACACCCAGGGTCGTCTAGGGGTTAAAGGGGAACTCCATGTAGAGGTAAAAAAAAAAATATATGAACCTTCTGCAGAAGCATAAAGCATTACTTGCCTATCTATCCCAGTTTTGAAACTACCAAAAATCCATTTGTTTTGGGGGTCTTTGTTCTGTATTGTGTTTCTGTATTTCCTGGTTGAGAAGCTGTACACAGTACTACAGGTTCCAGAGTCAAATGCTTTCCCTTAGCTGTTCATCATAGTCCTCCACCCTGCCCATTCCCCACCCTAAGCTGTTGCAGAACATCTAGGGCTAGGCTGTGTTTACACATTGCAGTTTCATTGTGTTACTGAATTATTTGCAGTACTTTATTGTTTCTTTGTGTTCCCACCCACACAGCACACTGTATTCTCTACCTGTAACACCACACAGCCCACTGTATTCTCTACCTGTAACACCACACAGCACACTGTATTCTCTACCTGTAACACCACACAGCACGCTGTATTCTCTACCTGTAACACCATACAGCACGCTGTATTCTCTACCTGTAACACCACACAGCACGCTGTATTCTCTACCTGTAACACCACACAGAACACTGTATTCTCTACCTGTAACATCACACAGCACCCTGTATTCTCTACCTGTAACACCACACAGCACACTGTATTCTCTACCTGTAACATCACACAGCACGCTGTATTCTCTACCTGTAACACCACACACCACACTGTATTCTCTACCTGTAACATCACACAGCACACTGTATTCTCTACCTGTAACACCACACAGCACACTGTATTCTCTACCTGTAACATCACACAGCACACTGTATTCTCTACCTGTAACATCACACAGCACACTGTATTCTCTACCTGTAACACCACACAGCACTGTATTCTCTACCTGTAACACCACACAGCACTGTATTCTCTACCTGTAACACCACACAGCACACTGTATTCTCTACCTGTAACACCACCCAGCAAGCTGTATTCTCTACCTGTAACACCACACAGCACGCTGTATTCTCTACCTGTAACACCACACAGCACACTGTATTCTCTACCTGTAATACCACACAGCACGCTGTATTCTCTACCTGTAACACCACACAGCACGCTGTATTCTCTACCTGTAACACCACACAGCACACTGTATTCTCTACCTGTAACACCACACAGCACGCTGTATTCTCTACCTGTAACACCACACAGCACGCTGTATTCTCTACCTGTAACACCACCCAGCACTCTGTATTTTCTACCTGTAACACCACACAGCACACTGTATTCTCTACCTGTAACACCACACAGCACACTGTATTCTCTACCTGTAACACCACACAGCACACTGTTTACTCTACCTGTAACACCGCACAGTACGCTGTATTCTCTACCTGTAACACCACCCAGCACTCTGTATTTTCTACCTGTAACACCGCACAGCACACTGTATTCTCTACCTGTAACACCACACAGCACTGTATTCTCTACCTGTAACACCACACAGCACTGTATTCTCTACCTGTAACACCACACAGCACACTGTATTCTCTACCTGTAACACCACACAGCACGCTGTATTCTCTACCTGTAACACCACACAGCACTGTATTCTCTACCTGTAACACCACACAGCACACTGTATTCTCTACTTGTAACACCACACAGCACACTGTATTCTCTACCTGTAACACCACACAGCACGCTGTATTTTCTACCTGTAACACCACACAGCACGCTGTATTCTTTACCTGTAACTTATAAAGTAATAAAAAACAATGTGCCTAATCCCACTGTGTGTGCACGCTCCTGTACCAAGTCGCTTCACCTCGGTTAGTACAACATCAAAAAATAGAATAATCAGGACACCTTTTTATCTTCAAAAATTCTCTTATTTTTACTTTTTCTTATGCAATATAAAAATTCTTCTCATACAAAAAATGTAACAAAACACATCACCACAGTGTGCAGGAATCGGGAGTATAAGATGTTCACGCCAAGGCGCTGGCTGGCTCCATTCCTTCCCTGAGACTCTCACTCTCATCATATGGTCTGATGACGACCGAACGTGCTGCTACGTTTTGGGGTCCGCCCCCCTTTCTCATGCTTGAGAAAGGGGGCGGACCCCGAAATGTAGCAGCACGTTCGGTTGTCATCAGACCATCTGATGAGAGTGTATAGCAGAGCAGTGTATAGCAGAGCCGGCTAAGTAGTGTATAGCAGAGCCGAGTGAGCACGGAGCGGCCGGGAGCAGGATGGGCAGGCACTCAGGCTGGTTCCCTTCCCCCCACCCCATGCAGTGCCGAGGTCCGGGGCCACGGTGAGCTTCTGGCACACACAGCTTGACAGAGGCCGGAAGCTCACAGCTGCAGCCCCACGGTCCCGGATCTTCTCTCCGGGACCGCGGGGCTGCAGCTGTGAGTTTCCGGCCTCTGTCAAGCTGTGTGTGCGGAAGCTCACCGCGGCCGCTGCATGGGGGGAGGAACCAGCCAGCCTGCCCGCCCATCCTGCTCCTGGCCGCCCTGTCTCCCCCCCAGCCTCTCCTCCCTGCCCCCCCAGCGTCTGCCCGCCCTCCTTGCGTCCTCAGCTGCTCCTCGCTGGGGGGCAGCCCCCCAGACTCTCCCCTGCCCCCCCCCCAGACTCTCCCCCCAACCCTCAGCCTCTCCCCTGCCCCCCAGACTCTCCCCCTAACCCCCAAACTCTCCCCTGCCCCCCCCCCACTCTCCCCTGCCCCCCCAGCCTCTCCCCCCAACCCTCAGCCGTGCCTGCAGCTGTTGTAGTTGAGTCCTAGGTGCATTATACACTGGAGGCTTTGTGGGAAATCAGAATACAGAGCTCTGTGGGGGCTCAGTGTAGGGAAGTGACCCCAGAACAGCAATAATAGGGGATAGGGGGAAATGCTTTTGTTCTATCCCATATTAGTGCTGTTCTGGGGTCACTTCCCTACACTAAACCCCCACAGATCTATGTATTCTGATCTCCCACAACGCCTCCAGGACCCAACTACAACAGCTGCAGGCACTACAACTCCCAGAACAGTCTGCAGCCCTCAAGATATGCTGGGAGTTGTAGTGCCTGCAGCTGCTGTAGTTGGGTCCTAGGTGCATCATACACTGGATGCTTTTTGGCATTTAAGAATACATAGATCTGTGAGGGCTCAGTGCAGGGAAGTGACCCCAGAACATCACTAATAGGGGATAGGAGATGTTTTTGTTCTACCCCCTATTAGTGATGTTCTGGGGTCACTTCCCTGCACTTAGCCCCCACAGATCTATGTATTCTTATATGCCACAAAGCATTCAGTTTATAGGACCCAACTACAACAGCTGCAGGCACTACAACTCCCAGCATGTACTGACAGTCTGCAGCCCTCAGGATATGCTGGTAGTTGTAGTGCAGTAGTACAATCCTCTGATAGCTGCTGCTGTAGACAGATGTATTGCTGGACCTTCAGGGCTGATGGTTGTCACCCACAGATTGCAGCCACCAGGAGACTCTGCATACAGTGATTTATTACAGGGTTGTCCTCTCAGAGACTACAACTCCCAGCATACCCTGAGAGCTGTATAAATGGAGGGTGTTCTGAGATTTGTCACAGATACAGATGAATTCAGGAAAGGACGGGGTCAGCGTGTTGTGTCTCACTGGTTGTATATTGGTGGCTCCAGGTGCCCCAGTCCAACACTGGACAGAACCAGTCCCCAAACTAAGACGTCCCCGGCCTCCTTCCTTCCTCCATCACAGCGGGCATCAAGCAGAGCGGCACCCAAGTGCCAGGGTATATACCATGCATGTACAGTAACGTGGGGGGGGGGGGGCGCCTCTGCGTGCAAAGTGCCTAGGGCAGCATGAACTCTAAATACAGGGCTGGCACTATAGCTATAGATGAGGAACAGCAGAAGACCCCACCTGCTGCTCAACTACAACTCCCATCATGCCCTGCCAGATTGGTACACACTCAGCTACAAGATGTGGAGTAATCAGTGCTAAGTGTCTGTATTACAGCAGCCATAGTGACGTCCACTCACAGGGCAGGACGTATACAAGCCGCCATACTGCCCTGTCATGGAGACAATGGTTACCATAGTAACCTGTAGGCCGCGCCCCTAAAATATAGAAAGTATCACCATGGTTATATCGCCCCGCTCTCGCCTGAGGCGGACACACAGGTCGGATACCCCACAGATAACGTCCCGCCATAACTTTCTAATTCTACCCGAAGGCGGCGGAAGTAGAATCTTTTCGCTGCAACATCTCGCGAGAACGTGAGCCCTGGACCGAGCATGCGCAATACGGCCATGCCCTTATAGGGAGTTGTATAAAACGAACCGCCCAGGCCGGACTCCGCCTCTTTCTTACCCATGCTACGAGGAGGATGGTGAGGAGCGGGGAGAGGGCAGCGCGGGCATTGTTAGTATTGGGGTGTTCTAGAGTCGGTAGTCGGTATACTCGGGTGCTTGCATCCGGTATTGTTGTTCCGGGGATTGATTGTTAAACCTCGATGTATGGAGGCAGGTGGAGAGTAACAATAGGCAGCAGGTCAGTACTGGTTCTGGCCTTGCAGCGGTAGCCAGAAGTGAGTACATAGTATGTGTATGTATATAGTATCTGCTGGTGGTCTCTGTTTGTATAGTATAGAGGAGACCCCAGTGTGCGTATAGTATAGAGGGGCAGGAGACCCCAGGGTGTGTATAGTATAGAGGAGCAGGAGACCCCAGTGTGTGTATAGTATAGAGGGGCAGGAGACCCCAGTGTGTGTATAGTATAGAGGGGCAGGAGACCCCAGGGTGTGTATAGTATAGAGGGGCAGGAGACCCCAGGGTGTGTGTATAGTATAGAGGGGCAGGAGACCCCAGGGTGTGTGGATAGTATAGAGGGGCAGGAGACCCCAGGGTGTGTGGATAGTATAGAGGGGCAGGAGACCCCAGGGTGTGTGGTTAGTATAGAGGGGCAGGAGACCCCAGGGTGTGTGGATAGTATAGAGGGGCAGGAGACCCCAGGGTGTATAGAGGGGCAGGAGACCCCAGGGTGTGTGTATAGTATAGCGGGGACCCCTGCTGTACACAGGTTACTGTATCATATTTGAATTATATTGTATTCTGCAGCACGATCTGCTCTTCACCTTGGCACATACTGAAAATTACTTCAGGCCTCTTAGTAGCCTTTAGTAAGATCCTTGTGCCTACATGAATAAGGAGCATTAAGCTTATTACCCATAATCTATATGCGTGTAATGAGACCCGTGCTCCAACACTTCTCTGGACCTATATGGAAGATGTATATGGCTGCTTCTTTGATAGATGTTCTAGGTAATTCTAACTTGCCCTTGTCTTCCTTTTTTAGGCATCGTTCTGTATAGAGAATACACCCTGATGACCTGTCAGAAGATCTAATATCATGGCTGGAGTGACTCCCATGATGCCACCTATCTAGGGGTAGGGTATATCGGGCACCAAGTGGAGGCAGCTCCTGCGATTGATGCATTAGAAGCAGGAAATATGGGCAAGCGTAAGGATCTGAGTGACTTTGACAAGGGTCAGATTGTGATGGCTAGACGACTGGGTCAGAGCATCTCCAAAACAGCCGGTCTTGTGGGATGTTCCCGATTCGCAGTGGTTAGCACCTACCAGAAATGGTCAAAGGAGGGACCCCCAGTGAACCGGCGACAGGGCCATGGACGACCAAGACTTATTGATGCAAATGGGGAGCAAAAGCTAGTCCATCTAGTCCAGACGCACAGCAGAGCTACTGTAGCACAGATTGCAGAGAAGGTCAATGCTGAATGTGATAGAAAGGTGTCGGAACACACAGTGCATCGCAGCTTGCTGCGTATGGGGCTATATAAGCGCAGACTGGTAATAGACTATAGTGAAGCCTCTCCAGCATCAAAAGGGTCTGCAGCGGGCAAGCGCAAATCCGGAAAGGACCATAAAGCAGTGAAAGAAGGTGGCGTAGCGTAGTGAAACTTGGGGCTTCAGATGGTGACTGAAGATCTTTCTACTCCTAAAGAGACACTTATCACCTATCGGTAAGATGGGTAACAAGTGTCTGGATATTGGGGGTCCTGCTGCTGGGAGCTAACGGAGAGTGCCAGGATGCACTATGGTAAGAAGACAAGCTGGCAGGGGCAGTGTGATGGGCAGTGCTTGGAACCTTGTGTCCTGGCATCATGTGGATGTTATTGTGACACTTACCACCTACCCAACCATTGTACAAACAAAGTTCCCCCTTAATGGCCGTGGGATACCCTAACGCTTGGCTGCAGATACTGCTCTGGACAAAGACATCACGGTGGTGACTTAGCCTCCATGAAATCCATCTGTGGGATGTGCTGGAGAAACGAGTCCCATCCATGGAGGCTGCACTTCACAGGATCTGATACCACAGGAGACATATAGGGATGTGGAGTCCTGGAGTCAATGGGTCAGTTCTTGTTCACAGTTCTAGACTAGGTTTATAATATGGCTCATCCTGAAACGGTGGTCAAAATATTTCTGGTATACCTAGATTATGGATGGGGAACCTTTTGGTCCTCCAGCTGTTGCAAAACTACAATTCCCATCATGCAAGGACAGCCAAAGCTTTGGCTGTCTAGGCATGATGGGAACTGTAGTTGCAACAGCAGGTGGGCTAAAGGTTCCCTATCTTGATTTGAAGGGTCAGACTGCTGGGAGTTGTTTAATCTAAAGACATTGCTCCTGTTTCTAGGCAAAAACATTAAAATGTAAATAAGCCTGAAGTATATGCCGTTCACCTTCCTGAGTATCTTCTAGGCTGTATCTGTATGGAGGGGAACTTTGTACAGTCATGTATAGATGTGTTGCCCAGTTAGGCAACTTGATTGATGCAAATTTTTACTGTACAGGAAATAAAGTTGCATTTTGTCTATAGATCTGTGTGTTTTTGTTACTTTGTTCTATCATTGTTTGTTTCCCACCTCTGATACAATGGCTGCACACTGACCCCTCTGGGCTGGTGCTGATGACAATACGCTGCTAGTAAACTATTTGCCCATTGATCTGTGGAGCCAATAGCTGCTGACGGCTGGAAGAGTGTGGAATGGGGGATGTGGTGGGGCTTGCAGCGGCCGGAGCCCTGGCTGCACATGATCTGTGTAATGAATGTGACATGGATCTAGAAAGAGCTGAGCGGTGGATGGCTGCGCTGGGACAGGCGGTGGTAAGTGTAGTGTGACAGACCCCCTGAGGCGCTGGAGTGTACCACCTATACACTGATATGGTATGTAGAGGGCTATGAGGGGATAGGGATTCCTGGTAAAGCAGGTTGTGTGTGCTATGGATATTGCATCACCAGTGCTGAGGTGTCATAAAGGTCTCCAGAGAATAGAGAATGCTTTGTCAATGCCGGCCAATGTTATGGGCTCCAGGCTTCTCAATAATCCTTTTACCTATCCTGTTATGTCCCCTATAGAATACAAGTGATATCTGTTGTACTTCGATGTAATAGGTTTAAGGCTTCATGGAGCTGTATGATATAGACAAAGTTCAAAGCAGAACATGCTATGGATGTGAGTGCTAAAATATATTTAGAATATATATATATATATTAGCTTAAGGGACTATTGCTTAGGAAACGTATCTAAAGTAGGCAATAAATAGCAAGGTGATATGCCATAAATGACTAGTTGGAGTGGCTGGGGTTTGCTATGCAGTAGAGATGAGCGTAATTGAAGCATGCTGAAGAATCCAAATGAGTGGCATTTGATTACCGGTGGCTGAAGAAGTTGGATGCAGGCCAAAGGAGTTCTTGAAAGCATGGATATGGCCTATGGTCGTAGCCATGTTTTCCAGGCAGCCTTAGGGCTGCATCCAACGTCAGCCACCAATAAGTAAAGGGAAAGTTCGGCGATAAAAAAAAAAGTCGTCCCGGGGGGGGGGGGGGACACATAACAAGGCACTACCTACCTTTCCCTGTGCCCATGAAGTGCCACTTCACCGGCTCCTGGATCTCTGCTGGAGGGCATTTAACCCCTCCAAGTTATGTCATTAGTTGAGGAACATGCCTGACTGACTGGACAGCCTGCTAAACCAATCAGTGACTGGAGTGGCGTCCCGGCTGGGAGAGCAGGTTGTCAATCAGCCGGCTTGTGATGTCTGCAGATGATCCTGGGGGGGAGGTCTGGTGCTGGACAGGCACAGGGATGGGTGAGTAGTGGTTATGTTCCACCCTTGCTCCTGTCTTTTCCAAAAATAATTGCAACCCCTGACTTCTTAAAATGCCACATGATCGGACTCAAGCATACTCCAGTTGCGCTCATCTCTTTAAAGCAAGTGTACCACTAGGTACATTGCTTTGTGGGGGGTTTTTTGTTTGTTTTTTTACATCAACAGACTGTTGAGGGGATGCTAGTGGTGTGTGTTGTTTTTTTTTTTTTTTTTTTTATATATATTGAACCACCGCTTGGTTCCCACGCATGCCGCAAGTCGATTACTGGGCACCAGCATGAAGCACTGGAGGCGGCCTGCCAGCCCCCAGTGTTATGAAACTATCTCCCTTCTGTGATGTGGCTCCATTAGAATCAATGGAGCCATATCACAGAGGGGAGGGGTCTCATCACCCTAGGGGCCGGTGGGCCGCCTCCAGTGCTTCATGCTGGGACAGTGCTTGGGAATAGACTGGTGCTGGTCTGTTCTTGTAAAAAACCCAAAACGAGGTACATTTGCTTTAAAGTTGTGCTATTGCCCTTTAAAATCTTAGTGTCTCTTAAAAAAAAAAAAAAAAACCTTTGCCAGGTTAAAAGTTTTAATTGGTTAGAGGTCCTGGTGCTGAGCTTCCCAGCAATCACTAGGTATAGCGGATCTGCACTTCATTCTCTGGCTTGCCACTTAGATTTAAAGGGGTTATCCAGCGCTACAAAAACATGGCCACTTTTCCCCCTACTGTTGTCTCCAGTTCAGGTGCGGTTTGCAATTAAGCTCCATTTACTTCAATGGAACTGTGTCTCAAAACCCCACCCAATCTGGAGACAACAGTAGGGGGAAAGTGGACATGTTTTTGTAGCGCTGGATAACACCTTTAACCCCTTAAGGACAGAGCCTGAAATGGCCTTAATGACAAATTTTATGAATATGACCTGTGTCACTTTAGTCATTAATAACTTCGGGATGCTTTTACCTATCCGTCTGATTCTGAGATTGTTTTCTCGTGACATATTGTACTTTACATTTCTGGTAAATTGGAGTCGATATTTATAACAAATATTTTTGAAAAAACCCCAAATAATGTGAAAAATTGTGAAAAAATGCATTTTTCCAACTTTGAAACTTTTCTGCTTATACAGAAAGTGGTTATACCACATAAATTATATATTAAATAGCATTAGCAACATGTCTACTTTATGTTGGCGGCATTTATTAAACGATCTTTCATTTTTTTTAGACAATAAAAAGCTTAAAACATAAGCAGCAAATTTTCAGTAAAATTTCAAAATCAGATATTTTTAGGGACCTGTTCAGGTTTAAAGTGTATTTGAGGGGCCTGTATGTTAGACAGCTCCACAAAGCACCCTATTTCAGAAACTGCACCCCCCACACTCTGCAAAAGCACATCCAGAAAGTGTTTTAACCCTTTAGGGGAGTCATAGAAATAAAAGCTAAGTGTGTAAGAAATTAGAAAATTTAATTTTCTGTGCAGATTTTATTGTAATCCAATATTTTTCATATTTATAAACTTATTACTAGAGAAATTCACCCTAATATTGATTTCCCCGTTTCTGCAGTTTATAGAAATACCCCATATGTGACCCTATTGCGCTATTTGACGGCACCACAAGCCTCAGATACAAAGGAGCGCCTAGTGCATTTCAATGGCTCAGTTATATTTGGTAATTTCTGACTGTACCACTTCAGGTTGGCAGAGGCTCTGGGGTGCCAAAACCTAAAAAACACCCCTAAAGGGACACCATTCAAAAAACTAGACCCCTCAAGGAATGTAACAAGGGGTGCGGTGAGCATCTGGACCCCACAGGTGCTTCACAGATTTTCAGAACAATGTGGCGTGAAAAAAGAAAAATGTATTTTTTACACTATAACGTTGTTCTAGCCTTCAATTTTTCATTTTCACGATGGGATAAAAGGAAAAAAAAACCACAAAGCGTGTAGCGCAGTTTCTCCCGAGTACAGAAATACCCCACATGTGGACATAAAGTGCCAAGCGGGGACAGCACGAGCGTCCAAAGGGAAGGAGTGCCAATTGGCTTTTGGAAGCTGGATTTTACTGGAATGGATTTCAAGGGTCATGTCGCATTTACAGAGCCCTCGTGCTGCCAAGACACTGGAAACCCCCCACAAGTGACCCCATTCTGGAAACTACACCCCTCAAGGAATCTAACAAGGGGTGCAGTGAGCATATGGACCCCACTGGTGACAGGCACAAATGTGGAACAATGTGACGTGAAAGGGAATATTTTCATTTTTTCACATTCATGGCACAGATGTGCCCGTCATCAAGGGGTCAATATCCTCACTGCACCCCTTGTTAGATTCCTTGAGGGGTGCAGTTTCCAGAATGGGGTCACTTGTGGGGGGTTTCCAGTGTTTTGGCAGCACGAGGGCTCTGTAAATGCGACATGGCGTTCATCATCTATTCTAGCCAAATCCAACCTCCAAAAACCAAATGGCGCTCCTTCCCTTCGGAGGCTTACCCTGCACCCGCATGGCGCTTTATGTCCACATGTGGGGTATTTCCGTACTCAGGGGAAATTGCGCTACACATTTAGTGTTTTTTTTTATCTTTTAGCCCCTTGTGAAAATGAAAAAATCATGACAAGATTAATGATTTAGAGTAAAAATTTTACAAAAATTACACTAAATGTTGGTCTAGCCTTGATTTTTTCCATTTCCACAAGGGGTTAAAAAAGAAAATGAACACAAAACGTGTAGGGTAGTTTCCTCTGAGTACGAAAATACCCCACATGTGGGCATAATGTGCCATATGGGCACAGGGCAAGCCACCAAAGGGACAGCGCCATTTAGAGGCTGGAATGGAGGATGGAGGCCATGTCGCAATTACAAAGCTCCTGTGCTACCAGGACAGTAGAAGCCCCCGATAAGTGACCCCATTCTGGAAACTACACCCCATAAGGAATCTAACAAGGGGTGCAGTGAGCATATGGACCCCACTGGTGACGGGCACTTACGTAGAACATGTGCCGAGAAAATAAAAAATACCATTTTTTTCATTTTCACGTCCCAAATGTGGCCGTCACCAGGGGGCCATATCCCCGCTGCCCCCCTTGTTAGATTCCTTATGGGGTGTAGTTTCCAGAATGGGGTCACTTGTGGGGGGTTTCTACTGTCCTGGCCGCACAGAGGCTTTGTAATTGCATCATGGCATCCTCTAATGGAATTGGCGGCCATACCTATTTAGCTGGGGAAAAGGGACAATTCTAATTTATTTGGGGGTATTAGGCCAATTATTAGTTTATAAGGTTGAAAATGACAGGTGTCCATCAAATTCAACCTGTGTTGATCCAGAGGAAGGCAAAAAACCCTCGTAAGGCAGACGACAGTAGCCTCATCACAGGGGAAAAATTCCTTCCCGACTCCATAATTGCGATCAGAATAATCCCTGGATCAACGTGACCCCTGAAATAGGAATAAGGGAAGGAATTTAGATAATGTAGAACCCCAATGACGTGTAGTACGCCTTGAAGGGATCCTGTATGCAGAGGCCGGGGCGATCAGTACAGGCGTCACACTGGAAAATGGTGTCCTTCCTGATCCCCGTTACCCCACACTCTGCACTTCTTCTGGGGTCTCCTGTTTTCCAGTGTGGGGGACGTCACCTGGAAAATGTCCTTGTGCGATACGGGGTCCCTCATATCCAGAAGCGCTGGGTCCGCTCCATGGCTGCTAAATATTAGGGCTCTATTACTGCTTCTGATATTTTCGGATCGTGCCGCAAGCTACAGCAGCTCGGGCAGCGAGGGACCAGAAGAGGGGGTGCTGGTATAAAGGTTATCCCCGTACAGGTGGTGACCTTTATCCAGCAGTGGGAAGATCAGGTCCCAAACTATCTCCCTACTAACTCGGAGGATGGGGGGGGGGGGGCATCTGGGGGCTGGATTCGGGTGTCCCTTCCATCATACACTCTAAGGGTACGTGCACACTGCGGAATCGCGACAGATAACCCTTCGTGCATTCCACAGCTGGCACCCACCGGCGGAGTGATGCAGGCGCACGTCTCCATCCGTGTCATAGACTCCATTCTATGCACGGGCGGATTCTGCTCTCCGTCCAACGTGTTCATTCTTTGGATGGACGATGGAATCCGCCCATGCATAGATTGGAGTCTATGACACGGGTGGAGACACGCGCCCGCATTAGTCCGCCGGCGGGTGCCAGCTGCGGAATGCACGAAGGGTTATCCTTCGCCATTCCGCAGTGTGCACGTACCCTAAATCTGTAAGTGTACCCTGAGGTACTCTCACAGAGTTTGGAGAATTTCATACCGTCATCTCTTATTGGGACGGTACTGGCGGAAAAGACGTGTCTGGGGGGCAGCGTACGCTACGCTACCCCCAGACACGTCACTGGATGATGAGGATGAATGGAGGAAAGAAGGATCCCCCCATTCATCCTCATTGGCTGTTTCAGTGTCGGAGGCAATAATAACGTATGCGTCCGACGCCGAAAACACCCTGGGGGCCATCTTTATACGGGGACTAGTATAGGGGGTATGTAGTGGTGTAGTGTCAAACTTTATTCAATGTAGTGTGGTGTAATGTAGTGTTTTTTACGTGTTTTATTACAGTAAGTATAAAAAAAAAAAACTACGCCAACAAAGGAGTTGCTGATAAATGCCGCACTTATGTGCGGCACTTATCAGCAGACCGTGGCAGTAGAATATAGAAAAAAAACACCCTACGCCAAAAAGGAGGAGTTGGTGATTAGCAGCGCACTTTCATGCGATGCTGATCAACACTCAGCGGCGATAGGGTGCGGAAAATAGAAAAAAAAAATTTGAAAAAAAAAAAACTTTTTCTACATTCTGAACATCCCTGTAGCTGCTAGAGGGCAGCAGAGCGCAAAATCCGGAAATAAACGAGGCTGGAGCCGAAAATAGCCGAAAAAAGACGATGGGGACCGCTGGAAATAGCCGAAGACCCGACGGAATGACGGAGGACGCCGCAAACCCGGAAGAAGCCGATCAGGACCCCGGGACAGGTGAGTAATGTACAAATACCTGCTCTGGACCCCTCAGCTACCTAGCTGAAGGGTCCAGAGCAGGTATTTACTATTTTTGTGGACTCTGATCGCCATGCCACCGGCCCGACCGGTGGCACCGTGACCACCATTACTTTTTAAAGTAATGGCGGTCAGTGCCGTCCTCGGACAGCACCGACCGCCATTTTTTCCGGGTTATCGGGTCACCGATGACGTGGAAAGGTTCCGATCGCCGCTATTGGCTGATCTGAATTGATCAGCCAATAGCGGCGATCGTAAGCACGGGGGGTGTTAACCACCCCCCGTGCCGAGAAGCTAAGATGGCCTGCTATGATTGCGTTAAGTACCAGGGCGCAAATTTACGCCCGATGTCGTTAAGGGGTTAATCTAACTTGCAGGAGATGGGATTCATAGACTTGCAATGGAGCCTGTTGGATTGATCAATGAGGTGGGAAGTGAAGCACCTAGCTAAGAGCTCCCGGCAACCTCTAGCAGCAGCTTAGCACGAAGAACATGACTGATCAAAACTTTTGTGTGAGGTCAAATACTTTTCGTTGTTTTTTTTTGTTTGTTTTTTTTATTTGTGACACTTTATCCACTCTTGCTTTCTGCTGCCATTATCAGGGGCTGCAGAAAACAGAAAGGAAACAAACAAAAAAAACAAAACATGGTTCAGTATGCTACTGATATGTTACCAATGATCTGATAGCACCTCTATATAAGTATTCCATATTTTCAGGGAGGTGGATACGATCTAGATATATTCACGGAGAATCCAGATGATGATCTGCTGTGCTCCATCTGCCATGGTGTACTGAGGTGCCCGGTCATGATCTCCTGTGGGCACATCTTCTGCCGAAAATGTATTTTACAGTGGTTGAAGAGGTGAGATGGCTGGGGGGGGGGGTATTGCCACAGTCTCCTGGCTTTATGTTATGGTGGTGCCACCATGTGAATGAATGGTAGAGTGTGTGCAATATGTTATATATATGATCTGTGCTGAAGGTAGGGCTAGGCAATTCACTGAGATTTTCAGAATCGATTTCAATTTCCTTAAATTGTAAATTCGATTTTCAAAAAATGCCGTCCGACCTGCAGGGGGAACCGTGGTGCTCTGGGCAAGCTGTTCTTCCTGCAGGTCAGAACGGGACCGCGGCCGCCCCCCGCCCCCATAACAACCACCCACCCACCCACCCAGAGGGCCGCTGCTCTACTACTACTCCCAATCCTACTCCTAATACTGCTCTACTACTACCCCCAATACTACTAATACTGCTCTATTATCCCCACTCCTGATAATACTAGTCCCAAAACTGTTACTACTACGGCCCTTATCTTCTATGCTTCTACTGTTACTATACCCCTTAACCACTATGCCTCTGCTACAACACCCATCATAATAACCAAAAAATTAATAAAATAAAAAATCGATATTTATATCAAGGAAAGAAATAAAAAAATCGAGATTTTATTTTTGGGCCATATCGTTCAGCCCTAGCTGAAGGTAAAATAAGATCCATTTCACATCCGGATATTATCAACCTACAATACTAGAGACACATAATGAAATCAGATCCGTCAACGGATGCTCGGGTTGGGCTTCATTGACAGATCTGATTTCAATTTTTTATATATTGCTGCCCTGTAACATGCTATACTTACCTCTCTGCTATCTCCCGGTGTCCTGATGCGGTCTCTCCTGTGTCCCCCGCTGACTGCGGCTCCGCTACTTCTGAGACAAACTGGTCTTGGGAGTGACAGCCTTCTCAACCAATCACTGGCCACAGTGCTATCCTGTCTTAATCAGTAATTGGCTGAGCAGGTTGTCACTCCTGAGACAAGTTAGAATGACATGTTTATGTTTACCAACAGGGCAGCAATATGTAGAAAAATTTTAAATGCTGGTTTTGACTAGAGATGATGTCTAATAGAAACACTTATGTTTAATTGAATCTCTTCTCCCTAATGTGTTGGAGCTGTGGTCTAGGGGTAACTTACCTGTTTACAGACCTGCCAGCAGTTCATTCTCTGGTTTGAATCTCCTGAAGATAAGATTGACATAAGATTGTACATAATCCGCTGCTCGGAAAATTACCAAAAAGGCACCATGCTCACTGGGGGCTGCCAGCTACAGCACACTGTCAGCACCTTAGGTGTGGCCCAGGAGCTGACAGATTTCCTTTAAGCTTGTGAATGAACACATAAAGTAACGGAACTTCCCTTTCCCAGGCAGCAGACCTGTCCATGCTGTAGGACCGAAGTGAAGGGTAAACTATATGTACAGATGCACAAACTGAAGAGGAAAATCAACCGTCTCCAAGTCAAGGTAAAGGACATGTGGCGGTACGGTGGCCATACAAATCAGAGGAAGACGGATCGGGCATACTGGGGTTTTAATATCCCTAATTCTTTGATCTTATAGGAAATAAAGTGTCTGGCAGCGGCTTACCACCACTGAAAGGTCGTACAGGGTAGAGCAGGGTTGAGAGAACTAGTGTTTGGCCAATGAATGTCTAGAACAGGGATGGGAATCTTTGGCCCTCCAGCTGTTGCAAAACTACAATTCTTATCATGATGATGGGAATTGTAGATTTGAAACACCTACAGGGCCGAAAGTTTCTGACTCCTTGTCTAGAACAGTGCTTCTCAAACTTTTTCTACTGGAGCATCACCCAAGAAATCAAGGCAATGCCAGGGCCTCACCAGACTGACCAAGAGGGTGCCTGGGCCTCACTACATGTGGTGAAAGTCTATTAAAAAGCTGAAAATAATGCTAGGGCTACCTTTTTTACCCCCCTCCTAAGCTTTATATAATAATAAATTAGTACAAAATCGATTAATAACGTTGCTAAAATAGAGATTTCTGCAAAAAGCAAAAGGACTGTGCAGATCATAGTTAATTTGTGAAAACTGGTTCCCCAGCTGGGTCTCACCAACAACTAGGGGGCCCCTCACTGGTGAGGCCCCAATCACAGTTTGAGAAGCATTGGTCTAGAACATATGGGCAGCTTTAGAAGACGTATCTAGAAATCACAGGAGTACATCAAGGAGCCTCTCTTGCAGTTCCTTAAAGATGGCCATACGCCGACAGCTGTGGTTTGGCCCACAGCTCCTTGTACACATGCACGCAGTTTGGCTTAGCTGCAGTACTTCACACAACCTGTAGACTTCTGTGGTATAGTTTTTTAAAGAAATTATTATTTTTTTTTTATTCCTGTATGATAGCATCTATGTGTATCTGTTTTCTATGATCAGTGTCCCAATGAGCAAAATGGCTGCCCGGCCCTGTTCCCTCTGCTCAGGAGCGAGGAGCACGCAGAGACCTGCGCTTTCGGATTGGTGGCTTGCTCCAATGAAGGGTGTCCTGCCCAGGTCTTCAGGAAGGACGTGGGCGACCACAGCCAGTGCTGCGAGTATTGGCGAGAGATGTGTCACATGGGGTGTGGGACCCTGCTGACCCCTGAAAACCGAGATGAACACAACTGCTACATGGAGCTGAAGGAGACCTACAACAAACAGCTGCACAGGCTGCGCCAGAAGGCGCGGAGGATGGAGAGCCTCTCCTCCCAGATGAGCCGCCAGATACAGCTGCTTAGTGAAGGGCTGGAGGGTGCCCAGGCCTCTGTGAGCACGGAGGAGGCCGAGTAATCTGCTTGTGACCACTGCTGCTTGTTGTCATGGCAATGGACATCCTTAAAGGGACACTCCACGCAAAACTAATACACTGAGTTATGTATAGTGTAAGGTCTGTGGAGGGCAGTGCAGGACACATGGATATATGAGGGGAGATTTATCAAACATGGTGTAAAGTGAAACTGGCTCAGTTGCCCCTAGCAACCAATCAGGTTCCAACTTTTTATTTTCCAAAGAGTCTGTGAGGAATAAAAAGTGGAATCTGATTGGTTGCTAGGGGTTTGATGAATCACCCCCATGGTCTATACGAGTGTTCCTCAACTCCCATCCTCAAGGACCACCAGCAGGTTGAGATATGAGGATATCCCATACAAAGAACACCTGTGATGATACCTAATGTACTGGCTATAATTATAAACCCTCATTACTTCACCTGTTGGTGGTCCTTGAGAACTGGAGTTGGGAAAAACAGGTCTATATAGTTATATGAACCTGTAGCATCATATTTGCCAACAGATCCCATTGTAGAAGGACGATTCTGCAAACTGGTCTTCACTAGAGATGAGTGAATTAGCCCAGGCAGCGGGATTCAAATTCTGATTCTTTAAAGTTTGTGCGAAACCCGAACTTTCGGCAACTTTGCTCGTCTCTAGTCTCACTACAGAGGTGGGGTTTACACAAATCTTGCCCAAAATGGCTGTTTTGGGGGCTTAAAGGTTTTGATCAGGCTGGGTGATCATACCCTGACCAATCAGTAGAACAAACAGGGAGAGTGTGTTCCCTCCAAGCTCCATAGCTGGACAGACTCTCAGTGTAAAGGCCCTATTACACGGCACAATAATCTGCCCAAACAGACTGATTCGGTAGATAATCAATTTGTGTAATAAAGAGAACGGTGTGCGAAGAAACAATCATCAGCTGATCATTGTCTTTCAAGCTGCTGATGACGGCTGATAAATGTGTTTAAGAAAAAAAAAACATATACATACCTGTCCACGCTCCCTGGTGTCCCTCTCTGCAACCGCCACTGGAACTTCAGAGCTGGTCTCTGAAGTGACAGGCTGCTCAGCCAATCACTGTCTGAAAAAGAACGGTGCTACGGCCAGTGATTGGCTGAGCGGCCTGTCACTTCAGAGACCAGCTCTGAAGTTCCAGCGGTGACCTTGCTGCACAATTCTTGAGCTGTGTAATAGGCTTATTAAGCGAGTGCCGAACTAGTAAATCAGTGCTCGCTCGGACTGTGTAATACGCCCCTAATGGTACGTTTACATAGAGAGATTTATCTGACAGATTTTTGAAGCAAAGGCCAAGAACAGACTATAAACAGAGAACAGGTCATAAAGGAAAGACTGGGATTTCTCCTCTTTTCAAATCCATTTCTGGCTTTGGCTTCAAAAATCTGTTAGATAAATCTCTCTGTGTAAACGCACCATAAGTCTATGAGAACAGAGAGAACTGGGGGAGAAGCATTCAGCTGCCCACTTCTCACCCCACTCATTCCAGACTCGGTCACGATCTGAACTTAAACCCAACCCAAAGGCCTCCTAGAATGCCCCCAAAAGTGACCACTTTAAGCTGAAGTTTTCATCAACCTTACCCCTTTCATAGCCAACAAGTTTTTTTTCCCCATGAAGTATATGCCAGGTATAGGGCATAACCTGTATATATATAAACTTTTGATGTGTCTGTGTAACAGGTGAAAAGTTTTTTTTTTTTGTTTTTTTTTTTTTAAATTAATAAAGCTTATTCAAGATCTCTCATTGCTAGCAGTAATTGAGAGCACTACTATTTACAGGCAGGGCTGGCTTTCCTCCTCCAGTGTTTTCATTCACTGACAGCAAACAGATGTTTTTCAAACAGGAAGGGAACTTATAATAGAAAGTTGATGTATATAAGAAAGTTGACGAAATGTTCTTCATACAATCATTACACCTTATTAAGATAAACTTGTTAACCCCTTCAGGCGATAGTTGTTAGGGCTAGTGTGATTTGGAAGGTTTATATTATATTATAGGACAATGTTTTTGCACGCATCATCATTAGAGATGAGCGAATCCATCCAAGCCTAAGCGTGCAGCATTTGATTACCGGTGGCTAAAGAAGTTAAATGCAGCCCTAAGACTACCTGGAAAACATGGATACACCAAAGGCCATAGGCTGTATCCATCTTTTCCAGGACTCCCTAGGGCTGTATCCAACTTCTGCAGTCACAGTTAATCAAACGCTGCACGCTTGGGCTTGGACGGACCCAGGCATGCTTGAGATTCGCTCATCTCTAATCATCATATTAACATTTGTAATAAATTTATCAACTAAAGTTGGTTTTTTTGTGTGTTTTTTTCCTGGTAGGCTTAATGCTCTACTTCTCAGTGTTGATGGCATCATTACCACAACAGAAAAAAGGAAGCGGCATAACACAGATTCTGCCTTGAAACCTATATAAGTTTAGGTCCTCATTGATTTCAACAGGAAATCTGTGACACATATGGTGATTTCAGGCAAGAGACCTAAGTGGATGTATGCCATTCTGCTCCAAATCTGTTGTGATGAGGAAATGGGGAGGATTTTTTGCAGTTTTGGCACTTAACTCCTACATCTAATGCCAAGTTTATAACGATCAGCGTTTAGATGGAACGATATATCGTACAGAAAATTCGTTTTGCGATCGCTTAAGCCTATCTCACACATAGGTAAAATCAGTGAACGACTGTTTACACGGAACGATCGGCGAATTTTTTGCAAACAACGATTTAAGAACATGTTAAAAGATCAAAATGAACGATTTATCGATTGTTCGCCGGGTTTACATATACGATTATCGTTCCGTGTAAACGTAGCATAAGGGTCCGTTTACACAGAAAGATTATCTGACACATTATCTGCCAAAGATTTAAAGCCAAAGCCAGGAATGGATTTGAAAAGAGGAGAAATCTCAGGCTTTCCTTTATGACCTGATCTCTGTTGATAGTCTGTTTCGGGCTTTGGCTTCAAATCTTTGACAGATAATCTTTCTGTGTAAATGGACCCTTATGCTACGTTTACACGGAACGATTATTGGGCAAATTTTCGCGATAACGATCGAATTCGCACGATAATAGTACGTGTAAACACAGAGAACGATCGATAAATCGTTCATTTTGATCTTTTAACATGTTCTTAAATCGTCATTCGTCGTTCGCAAAAAATTCGCCGATCGTTCCGTGTAAACAGTTGTTCACTGATTTTACCTATGTGTGAGATAGGCTTAAGCGATCGCAAAACGGATTTTCTGTACGATATATCGTTCCATCTAAACGCTGATCGTTATAAAAAAAAAAAATTGTTGCTTCAAAATCGTTAATTGTTCGATTGGGCGAATTATCGCTTCATGTAAATGTAGCATAGGCCTGTATACCTACTTGTGGCACTCCAGCTGTTGTAAAACTACAATTACTATCATGCCTGGACAGCCAAAGCTTTAGCTACAAATTGTAGTTTTGCAACAGCTGGAGGGCTTGACACCTGTGCTGTATAAGGGTATGTGCACACTACGGAATCCGTCGAAACACCCACCACGGATTCCGCAGCTCGCGGCCGCACACGTCTCCGCTGCTTCATAGACTTCATTTTATGGTTTGACAGATTCCGCTATCCGCCTGTAGAATGAATCCGCTGGACGGCGGAATCTGTCAAACCGTAGAATGAAGTCTATGGGAGCAGTGGAGTGGGTGTTCCCTTGGGATTCCATAGTGTGCACATACCCTAACACAGGAAACACAGCATAAACCTGTGACGCAACCCCATGTAAAAAACAAACGTACAGAGCAATAAAATGTAATACAAATAACACATTTACATGGCATTTCTTACTGGGACGACATGGCAGAACTATATACAAGTCATACACCATACGCAATAATAAAATTACAAACGTACATACAATACAGTGTAAGACTTATGGGATGCACTACATCAAGGTGACAACAATAAGGTCTGACAGTGGGATGTGTAGAGAACCTCAATATACATATGGTACCTCAATATGACTATGGTATCTTGCACCCCCTATAACAGGGATGGGGAACCAGCTGCCCAGGCATGATGTGAATTGTAGTTTTGCCACAGTTGTAGAGCCTTAGTTTCCCCATCCCTGCCTTATAACTCTGCCCTTCTTGTCAGATAGTGGGGGTGATGATACGGAGACCACTTTGTGCACTATGTTCCCCGATTTGTCTTGCTCCTAGATAGATAGATAGATACATTATTGATGACTGTAATTATGGCTTTTCTTCCTTGTAGTGACTCCCATAGGGTGAACTTGGTTAAACAAGGGGTAGCAAACCAATAAGTGGGGTGTATGTGCAGTGTCCCAGAACATGCAGACTACTACTCCTATTATGCTCCTTTTCTATTGCTATGTCAATGCCTGTTCTGGTAACTGTTTGCACTGCAACTGCTGCTAGTATTCCCCTGGTATTCTCTGGTTATGTGTATTCTCATGCATATTCTTATATATTCCTGTGTATTATTACATTGTACAGTGGTATGCAAGGCTGCTGATCACCTGACCGTGCCAGTGCCCTGTAACCATGGTTCCTCCAATGGCCGACTAGCTCTGGCCAGGGGCAACCATGTGACCTCCCACTTCCTCCTGACAAGTGAGTCTTACCCCTGCTTCCAAGCAAGGAGGTGGTGTGTGTCCTCTCTCTCCTACCTCAGAGGAGCTGGACAAGTCGCAGGTCCCACTTCACCACTAGAAGTGTGGCTCAGGTGCTCTGCTGTATTCAAGTCTTCGGCTGTATCTGCCTGCTCAAGTGTCCGGAGTTCCTTCTCTCATCTGGGTGTCATTCCGTTGTCTCTCATCATCGTTTCAAGTATTCACAGCAAGTATTATTCTCCAGCTAATCCACCCAGCAACGCTACTTTCTCTCATACTCCTACTCCCATCATCCGGCACGTGTTCTCCCTGCCTATGCAGCATTACTCCTGCCTTGTTTGTCAAAGCCTGCTATATACCCGGTTGCAACCAGACAGAACTGTTGCTACTAGTTACCTCATCTATAATAAAACCGCTGTTACTGAACCCTGGCATTGGTGTCCACTAACTGGTGCCCTGACTAGGTGCAGCGAGAAATCGCATGCCCATCATCACCCGCAGATTCCACAGACCGGCCCTACAGCTGTGCCGCCCTCAGGCCTATACCGTGACAAGTATAACCCCCTGCAGCTGCCCCGGTCATTGCCCGCTCATAACACCAGCACTGCGGAAGTGGCCCCCAGGGGCCAGGGCATCGCATATGACCAAACTTCCTATGAACAATGGGAATGTTCCAATATGGATGTTATTTCTCATGGGGGCAGCCTGCAATGACTGCTGTAGATGGAAATAACTGAGATAAGAACTAAAAAACATAATTGCCCATTTAACCCACTTCTACAGTAGTGTTTCTGTATGTTGCAAAACTACAACTCCCAGCATGCCCTGACAGCTAGGAGTTTTAGAGTTGCTGAGCCACAAGTTCTTTAAGACATAGGAAAAATACTAAACCTAATAACCCATCCCACTATAAAAGGTGAGCACTTTATCTAATGTTTACTAGGTGCCTTCACAGTGTTTACATTGGTTTGGGTGTAGTAAGATGGCGGCCGCGGTACTTCCTGCTCCCGCGGTGACGTAGAATCATGGCGCCGGAAGTGTTCCGCACTGCACGGAACGCGTGTGATGTTGCTATCCTCGTGTATGCCGACTGAATGGTGCTGATCAGCGGGAGTAGGAGATAAAAGGGAAACATGGCGGCCCCCGCTGTACAGTTCAAGACCAAGTAAGGGGGAAGTGGGATAGCTGTCAGTTGCAGTACACAGGTGGCACTACAAGTCCCAGCTGCACCATGACATCGCTGTCTGCTGTTGCTTTTGGCTGACATGTAATATTGTCATGCGTAGGGTTCTCTGTGTGTCAATAAAGCTTGTAACATTTGACATATTCCAAATATACTTTATCACTATCTCTGCATGCTGTCAGTGAATAGTGGTCTGTTTACATAGGGAGGCAGATCATGTGACGCCCATACAGGTACATGGCTTGAGTTATACACCTTGGAACCCATCTGATGATCAGCCTATAGCATGCAGGGCATCAGAACAGTAATCTTCCCTCTATGGTGTCAGGGATGTGCCAGGTTACTGCGATCACTAAAGCATCTCTATAAGATAATCGCTGGGTCATTAGTTGTTATAATGAAACCTACAACCTTCATATTACTGCGACTCACCAAGAGCCCCAGCACTATAGACAGTGAGGGTGTATACCTAGTGCAAAGGTCAGTGACTGATCTGTGGGTGCCTATCTGATCCAGAGATTGGGGGTCCCCCTGTTCCTGCATGGATGATACCTTCCCTCAAGGAAATGACTCCAGGAACCCCATTGTTTTGTAACACATGCCTTCTTTTTTTTTTTCTAGCTATGCCGTGGAGAAGAAATTCGAACCTTTCTATAAAGGAGGAAAAGTCCAGGTATCTATCTATCTATCTATATGTTTTGAAGATACCGGGAAGTGCTGTTGGAATTTTTCTATCTATCTGTCTGTCTGTCTGTCTGTCTGTCTGTCTGTCTGTCTGTCTGTCTATCTATCTATCTATCTATCTATCTATCTATCTATCATCTATCTCCTATCTATCAAAGTGAAACTAATAGAAGGTTAGAGAACTCAACAGCAAGGTTAGGGAACCTTGGCTCTCAAGCAGTTACAAAACTACAGCTCCCATCATGCCTGGACAGCCAAAGCTAAAGCTTTGGCTGTCCAGACATGATGGGAGTTGTAGTTTTGCTACAGCTGGAAAGCCAAGAAAATCGTCCTCATTCTTAGCATCTCTGGCCCTATGGGGAACATAACAGCAGGTTAGAGTCTTCCATCTTGCAGTTAGTTGCCCTGTAATAGTGGAAATGACTATTATGATCTGATGGTGATTGTTTCCTGACAGATCAATAAGGATGGGACACATCTATTATGCATCTGTGGTAATAAGCTGAACGTCCTAGAGATCGCCACTGGAGCCATCACCCGTACTATTGAACAGGTGAGGATGCTGAAGGGAGTTACAAAACCCTAGAGACCAGCTCCATGGAGCCTCAGTGGTCACTACTGGGAGGTGGACCTGCCCCTGTTTTCTAACCATGTGCAAAACCACAACTTTCCTCAATGGTAGTTGTAGTTTTGCATTTGCACTGGCTTAGAAACACTGCTCTAGGGGCGCCAGTGTATTAATTTTTACAAAGTTTTTTTTTATTTTTAATGTTGTTTCTTAATTCTGAATATCTGTCTTGTTTCTCTTAGGAGGATCAGGAGGACATCACATGCTTTGTACTGAGCCCTGATGATGAGGTAAACATATAACATCCAGGAGCCTCCTCTTAGTATGGTCTAAATCAGGGGTCCCCAAACTTTTCACACAGGGGGCCAGTTCACTGTCCCTAAGACCGTCGGAGGGCTGGACTATAAAAAAAAAAAAAAAAAAAAACTATAATCAAATCCCAGTGCAAAATGCCACAACGCCCCCCCCCCCCCCCCCAAAAAAAAAAAAAAAGTAAAAGCATCCCTCTTTTTCCACCCCTCACCTAGCCCCCACTCAACCCCTAACTCCCCCTTCACACCCTCAACCAGCCCCCTCACCCCATATACTAATAATGTATCCCTGCATTGTCCCCCATATAGTTATATTGTCCCCCTGCATTGTCCCCCATATAGTTATAATGACCCCCTGCAATGTCCCCCATATAGTTATATTGTCCCCCATATAGTTATAATGACCCCCTGTAATGTGCCCCATATAGTTATATTGTCCCCCTGCAATGTCCCCCATATAGTAATAATGTCCCCCATATAGTTATATTGTCCCCCTGCAATGTCCCCCATATAGTTATATTGTCCCCCTGCAATGTCCCCCATTTAGTTATTATGCCCCCCTGCATTGCTACAAAAAAAAAAAAAAAAAAAAAAATTACACTCACCTAATACTGTGTTCATCTCTTCTAGCCTTTTCAGCCGCTCAGTCGCCGGAGGGATCCCCCAGCAGGAGCAGCGACGTCATCACTGCCCCTGCCGGAGGATCCCTCAGAGATCGTTTCCAGGTTACATCCCAGGCGGGGGGTTGGTGGTCCGTGCGGCGCGGAGGAGGCTGGCGGCAGGGATAACATCTGACACTGCTCCGGGATCTGCGGTCCGTTGCACCAGACCGCAGATCTCTGAGCAGTGTGAGATGTCGCTCTGCCGCCAGCCTCCTCCGCGCCGCACGGGTCACCAACCCCCCCCCCCCCCCCCCCCCCCCCCCCCCGCATGGGATGTAACCTGGAAATGATCTCTGAGGGATCCTCCGGCAGGGGCAGTGATGACGTCGCTGTACCTGCTGGGGGATCATTTCGGCGGGGATGTCGGCAGCAGTGTGGATGTGGGGCAGGGGCTGGCGTGATCCGGAAGGGGGAACTCTTTTATTGGTGGTCAGTGAGAGCAGTCTTCGTAGTTTGGGGACCCCTGGTCTAAATTGTTTATGCAGCTTTTGTATTGACCTGTATGTTTCCATGGTTACAGACTACTAACAAACCCTGTGTAGTCTGAATCTGCTGTCGTACTTCCTTCCATCTGCTACTCTGAAGAGGCTGATGAGCAGTGGGGTACAGCTACGACTGCAGGATCAGACTACTTGGTGTTTGTTTGTAGTGGGTAACCATGGAATCATATTGCTTTGCTTTGGAGCTGTAAACATAAAATAGGTGATTATTGGTCAAGGTTTTTATTTTTATTTTAGTTGTATTGGATGCCAAGGTGGACATAGTCTTTAAGTCATCTTGTATTTGTTTTTCCTTCAGATTCTGGTGACAAGCAGCCGCGCTCTGCTCCTAAAGCAATGGCAGTGGCAGGAGGGCACGTGCACTAGGACCTGGAAGGCTATCCACACCGCGCCTGTCTCCAGCATGACCTTTGACCCTACCTCTACCTTGCTGGCTACAGGTGAGGACCTGCCAGTCAAGTTTGCCTGGTGCTATTCACAGAACCAGGAGGTTACTGGGCTGACCTGTTTCTGTCAGTCTCATAAGCAGTTCGGGACCCAATTCCTTATTAGTGATTGGTGGGCTTCCTGCTTTCAGACATTTATTATCTATCCTTCTTCATTCACACCCAAAGTAAAAAAAAAACAAAAAACAAAACATTAAAATTCTGAGGAGTCCTTCTTGGAGTGTCCATGTGGTTTCGCTCCATCCCTAGAGTGATGTAATAGAATTTTACGATCCGGATTCTTACATTTCTTTCTGAACAGTGGTTTAAAGAGGTACTCCGGAGAATTTATTTTCCTTTTAAATTAACTGGTTTCAGAAAGTTATACAGATTTGAAATTTACATCTATTTAAAAATCTCCAGTCTTCCAGTACTTATCAACTGCTGTATGTCCTGCAGAAAGTGGGGAATTCTTTCAAGTCTGACACAATGCTGTCTGCTGCCACCTCTGTCCATGTCAGGAACTGTCCAGAACAGTAGCAAATCCCCATAGAAAACCTCCCCTGCTCTGGACAGTTTCTGACATGGACAGAGGTGGCAGCAGAGAGCACCTTGTGAGACTGGACAGAATACACCACTTCCTGCAGGACATACAGCAGCTGATAAGTACTGGAAGACTGGAGAGTTTTAAATAAATGTAAATTACAAATCACAATTTCACCAGCATACCTCTTTTAGGTGTTCCTGTCATTTGAAAGTACTTTTGACATGTCAGATATTTTGATTGGCTTGGTCTGGGTGACAATCTCCTCCAGGCTTGCTGTGATCTCCGTCATGCTGGAAGTGAAGGGCTCAGCAGTGTACTTCTACCCCCCCCCCCCCCTAAAGTTTTTCTAAGTTATATGGACTCTTTCAGGCTAGGGCATATGGAGACTATGTGGACGTAGGCTGGAGTCTTATATGTTGGGTATACATGCAGGGTTGGGCCTGGTTTTGTGCTTATTACATTTTTTTGACTGCTGAGCTGGAGTCCTATTGACTGTATATTATTCTGGTTCTCTACCTATAGGAGGCTGTGACAGCACCATTAAGATCTGGGATGTGCTCAAGCAGTACTGTACCCACAACTTGAAGGGCTCCTCTGGCGTGGTCCAGTAAGTATTACATGCCAGTGTCACACGGTGCTGTTAAAGGGAACCAATCACGCCGAAATTGCCCCCATTGATAAGGAAGCGTGCTGGTACATCAGCCAGCACGCTTCCCAAACATCCCCCTGTCCCCTCCGTCCCCTCTTTTGTTAGCCCGTAATCTTACTTTTGCGATGTCCCGCGCCGTATGCTAATCAGCCCTAAGTAGTCCGGGTGGGCTGAACTAGTCAAGGTGGGCTGTACTAGTCACGGGCCTGGGCGCTGACCTGTCGGCGTTGGAACGCAAGCACCGCTAACGTCTTCCGCACGCCGCGCACGCGCAGTACGTCAGCGTCTTCTCCCGCCGTACTGCGCATGCGCGGCATGCGAAAGACGCGGCGCGCCGCCGACGTGAACGCGGGCCAGAGATGACGTCGGTGGAGCGAAGGTCTTTGAATCACGCCCCTCTGGGCGTGATTACAGCGCCCAGGCCCGTGACTAGTACAGCCCACCTTGACTAGTTCAGCCCACCCGGACTACTTAGGGCTGATTAGCATACGGCGCGGGACATCGCAAAAGTAAGATTACGGGCTAACAAAAGAGGGGACAGAGGGGACAGGGGGATGTTTGGGAAGCGTGCTGGCTGATGTACCAGCACGCTTCCTTATCAATGGGGGCAATTTCGGCGTGATTGGTTCCCTTTAACACAAGTTTTTACATAGTTGTCATTTTATGTTAACATTGTGTGTGTGAGGTAGTGCAGCCTAGTCCCTTTCTTACAGTGTCTCTGTCTCTCTCTCTCTCTCTCTCTCTCCCTCTCTTTCTCTAGTCTAGTGCAGTTCCATCCCGACATGTCCCGGCTGCAGCTCTTCTCTTCTTCCATGGACTATAAGATTCGTATCTGGGACCTGAAATCCAGCAAGTGCCTGTGCATCCTGGAGACTCACTACAGCGCCGTCACCTCTTTGTGCTTCTCCCCTGATGGAGACACCATGATCAGGTAAGTGACCCCCAAACAGGAAGAATCTCATTGGTTCCTGTAAAAAGGAACCAAACGATAACCAATGAGGTTATCCAGGATTAAACCAAACGATAACCAATGAGGTTATCCAGGATTAGCAAAGCATTACTGATTTCCTCCAGATACAGCGCCCCTCTTGTTCTCAGGTTGACTGCGGGTTTTGTTGGTCAGTTCCATTGAAATGAATAAAGTTGAACTGTAATACCACAAACAACCCTCAGGACAGGGGTGGCGCTGTTTTTCAAGAAAGTGGCTGTTCTTTTTATAATCTTGGATAGCCCCTTTATTACAGAAAATTACTACAATGTACCATGTTCTTCTGACAATCCAGCAGCATATATCATGACTGACGGATTATAGAAGTTTTGAATCACTAACATTGCCTCTGGTTTGCAGCTCTGGCCGGGATAAGATCTGTACCGTGTGGGACCTGGTGACCAATACACCGAAGAGGACGGTTCCAGTGTATGAGGTCAGTTAATCCCCTAGCCTGAACTGTTAGGGCCCTATTACACGGGACGATTATCGTGCGGAAAAATCACTATATCGTTCGAATTTAAACGATAATCGTTCTGTGTAATTGCAGGCAATGATTGAAAAATCGTTTGTATGCCGTTGATTTACATCCGAACCTAAAATTATTGTTAGTTGTTCGCTAATCGTTTGCTGTAATTCCACGTTCGTTCGCTCAAGTTCCGCATTTTTTCACTAATCGTTCAGTGTAATTGCACATTACCCATTGTTTTCCTGAGATCAGAAGGAATAAACGATCACAATAACGATCGTATCTAACGACCATCGTTCTGTGTAATATGGTGAACGATTTCAACAATCTCGTTTGCGATAGTTTATCGTTAGTCGTTAATCGTTAAAAATCGCTCTGTGTAATAGGACCGTTACTGTAATGGTGATTATTAGAGCTATTAAATACTTATTGTTCTTTTGTTTTTCTTCCTTGACAGAGCGTGGAAGTGGTGCTGCTTCTCCCAAATACTCCCAATCTGATCGGCAGAGATCAGGACACAACATCTCTTCTCTTCATTACAGCTGGTAGTAAAGGTGAGACTGTGAGGTAGCACTGACCTAAAGGGATTGAATGACTCCACCAGCAGAATAGTGAGTGCAGCTCTGGAGTATAATACAGGATGTAACTCAGGATAAGTAATGTACACAGTGACTCCACCAGCAGAATAGTAAGTGCAGCTCTGGAGTATAATACGGGATGTTACTCAGGATCAGTAGTATATACACACTTTATGTTCTACTGAAAGTATTGATTAGGAGATGGTATTGCAGACTTCTATAGTAACCATGTGCTTTGTTGTCCCCAGGCATACTGCAGGTATGGGACGCAGTCACGTCAAGATGTTTATATACACAGAAATTGCCGCATACTAGCCAGAAATCTTCTGATGAGGAGGGGGATGAGCATAGCCTGACCCACTGCCTGCTTCTTCCTAACCAAGAGGAGATTGTCACCGTGAACGCAGAACACAGCATTATCATGTATGATCTGCACAATCTGGATCTGAAGAAACAGGTGAGTCCTACATGTCCCGTGTTCCAGCCCCTGAATCCCTGTAGTCCTCGCCTCCTCTGCCTCCATATAACCTTCATGTCTTCAGTTTGCAGGATACAACGATGAGGTCCTAGATGTGAAATTCTTGGGTCCTTCTGATTCCTATATTGTAGTGGCTACAAACAGTCCCCAAATAAAAGTCTTTGAACTGGAAACATCGAACTGTCAGATTCTGTATGGTCACACAGGTAAGTGGCGTCCTGTCTAGCAATGACAAAGGTCATACATGCAGTTACTATGCAGTCGCTATACACCAGCAGCTCTCACGACAATGGTATGCTTAGTTTATTGACTTAGGGTCCTATTACACCGGCTGACTACGGCCCGATAATTTTAGTAAACGAGTGCCAATCTGCTAGGTCAGCGCTTGCTTACTGGACCTATAAGACGGCCCGACAATTGGGCAGTAAGGGCTGCATGGACTTCGTTAGCGATGTCCATGCAGCCTCTGCCCAAACACCTGGTACCTATCTTCTCTCCTGTGCTCTGCAGCTTCCCGATCCCAATGGCTGAGTGGGGAGAGGTCAGGTATCACCTTTGGACAATCGTAAGGCGTCGGCCCGACAATTTTAGGTCCAAGCCTAAACCAGCGATCAGCCGATGATAGTTTCATCAGCTGATTGTTCTCTCTATTACAATGAGTGATAATCGGCCAAATTGGCCCCATGCAGCCGAATATTGATCCGTGTAATAGGGCCCTAACTCTGCTATATGTGATGAGTCGAGGCGCTCCTCTGTAGGCTTCTCCCAGCTAGATCTAGAGATTAGTAGAGGACTGAACAATCAAACCCTAACCAATCACAACTTTACACTTGTCTCTGAGACTTCAAAAGTTTTTTTTTTTTTTAACAATGACCAGGACACTTTAAACACCACGGATGTGAGTCACAAGGAGACCGTATATTTTATGGTGTCCTGATCTTTGTATCATCTTAGGGTGCATTTACACAGAAAGATTTATCTGACAGATTTTGCCAGCCAAAGCCAGGAATGGATTTGAAAAGAGGATAGATCCCAGTCTTTCCTTTATGACCTGATCTCTGTTACTGGTTTTGGCTTCAAAGATCTGTCAGATAAATCTGTCTGTGTAAACGCACCATAAATATTCCACACCTCCTCGTGTTATCTCTCTCCTTTCAGAGACTGTTCTCGCCCTGGATGTCTTTAAGAAAGGCCTCATGTTTGCCAGCTGTGCCAAGGTATAGTTATAAAACACTGTGTGATCTATCTCCCGCTTCTGTAGTTCGCCTCTATGGACTTGGTTTGTTAAATTTCGCTCGTTCTACTCTGCACTTTCTTGTAGGATCGAACAGTCCGAATATGGAGGATGAATAAAACTACAGGGAAGGTGCATTGTGTGGCCATGGGCGGAGGGCACACCAATGGTGTTGGGGCGATTGCTTGTTCCAGGTATTTAAGAATTCTTCTTTTTCCTGTAAGATGACCATAGACCTAATAACCCTACCTACCTCTCCTCCCCTGCACATGGTTTGCCGTTTATTCCAATAGGGACTGAGCTTATACCCATAGACCCTTTTAAGAGATATTCTTTAGCAATCACAGGATGGACATACAGGCATCATCATCATCAGTCTTGTTCTTTTTTTTTTTTCAGGTTAAAAGGGTCCTTTATCGTGAGCGGCAGCCAAGACTTCACGTTAAAAATATGGACGCTTCCTGAGTCCATCACCAAAGCATCAAAAGGCCAGACCCCAGAACTAGAGAGCTTGTACGCCAGCGTGACCGAGAAGGCACATGATAAAGTAAGTGGCTGGCTTATACTGACCTAATACTGGATATAGGCTGCTGTGCATTATATGGTTATTACATGTATGATCAAGTAAGGATACTATGAGGATTCTACTATGTCAGGGATGAGGAACCTTCAGCCCTCCAGCTGTTGCAAAACTACAATTCCCATCATGCCTGGACAGGCATGATGGGAATTGTAGTTTTGCAACAGCTGGAGGGCTGAAGGTTCCCCATCCCTGTACTATGTGGTCATGAGGTTTCTGTATGTGATCCCTGTTCCTATCTGCATACAGGATATTAACAGCGTGGCAGTGTCTCCCAATGACAAGCTGATCGTCTCCGGCTCTCAGGACAAAACAGCCAAGCTTTGGTCGGCATCTGACCTCTCTCTCGTTGGGGTCCTTAGGGGACACAAGCGAGGGGTATGGTGCGTGCAGTTCTCACCTGTGGACCAGGTTGTAGCCACTTCATCTGCAGATGGAACCCTCAAACTCTGGGGTCTTCAGGAGTTCAGTTGCTTAAAGGTAAATATATGTCAGGACATGACCATAATCTCATACACTGTATATATATAGAACTCTGCTCATGGACGTGACCATGATACAAGTCCTTTGTACTCTATATCTGGGGTAGGGAACCTCGGCTCTCTAGCTGTTGCAAAACTACAACTCCCATCATGTCTGGACAGCCAAAGCTTTAGCTCTGGCTTTCCAGGCATGATGGGAGTTGTAGTTTTGCATCAGCTGGAGAGCCAAGGTTCCCTACCCCCGCTCTATATACAGCTCTCTCTCTCAGCCTCCTGTATGTTTCCTGATCTTTTATTTCTTCCCTGTAGACGTTTGAGGGTCACGACGCCTCTGTCCTGAAGGTGATATTTGTGAGTCGGGGGGCACAGCTCCTAACCAGGTAACCGCTAAGGGCCTCATCCTCATCCTGCTCCTCTTCTGCTGTATTCTTCTTCTTACTATTTGCTGTTCTCCTCACGTCTAGCGGTTCGGACGGCCTGCTGAAACTTTGGACCATTAAAACCAATGAATGCGTCAAGACACTCGATGGTCACGAGGACAAAGTCTGGGGACTTTATGGCAACAAAGGGGACAACGCCGTGGTCACTGGGTCAGCAGATTCCAGCATTGTTCTGTGGAAGGTGAGGAGGGAATCTGCTGACTGCATTATAGATCAATCCATGAGGGCAGCTTCTCTATTTAAAGAGTGTCTGTCAGACAGATTTGTCACACAAGACGCAGTCTATGGGGACAAGCAGCAGTGTAGACACAGGTTATGAGTGCAAGCAGTGGTGTAGACATAGTTTGTAGATGTAAGTGCCTGTGTAGACACATCAATCCTTGGGGACAGCTTCTCTATTTAGGGTACAAACACACACACTGTATATGCAGCAGATACGCAGCAGATTTGATGGTGAAGACTTGATGCTGTGTTCAGTTATTTAGATCTAATCTGCTGCGTATCGCAGCAGTAAATACGCAGCGTATAAGCCGTGTGTGTTTGTACCCTTAAAGCGTTTCTGTCAGACAGATTTGGCACAAGTGACACAGGTTATGGTGCAAGCATCGGTGTAGACACAGGTTATGGGGCAAGCATCGGTGTAGACACAGGTTATGGGTACAAGCAGTGGTGTATACACAGGTTATGGGTACAAGCAGTGATGTAGACACTGGTAATGGGTACAAGCAGTGGTGTAGACACAGGTTATGGGTGCAAGCATCGGTGTAGACACAAGTTATGGGTACAAGCAGTAGTGTATACACATGTTATGGGTACAAGCAGTGGTGTAGACACAGGTTATGGGACAAGCAGTGATGTAGACACTGGTAATGGGTACAAGCAGTGGTGTAGACACTGGTTATGGATACAAGCATCGGTGTACACACAGGTTATGGTAACAAGCAGTAGTGTACACACAGGTTATGGGTACAAGCAGTAGTGTATACACAGGTTATGGGTACAAGCAGTGGTGTAGACACAGGTTATGGATGCAAGCAGTGGTGTATACACAAGTTATGGATGCAAGCAGTGGTGTATACACAGGTTATGGATGCAAGCAGTGGTGTAGACACAGGTTATGGGTACAAGCAGTGGTGTAGACACAGGTTATGGGTACAAGCAGTGGTGTAGACACAGGTTATGGATGCAAGCAGTGGTGTAGACACAGGTTATGGATGCAAGCAGTGGTGTAGACACAGGTTATGGGTGCAAGTAGCGGTATAGACACAGATTATGGGTACAAGCACTGTTAGCGGAATCTTGTTGATCAGGTTAGGTACTCTGAGTGCTGGAGTCTCGGGTTGTCATCCACATGTGGTTTCTCTGCAGGACGTCACAGAGGTGGAGTTGGCAGAGGCGCAGGCCAAGGAAGAGAAAGATATCTTGCAGTGAGTATTATAACTCATCCATTATTATTATTATTATTATCATCATCATCCATGGGCTCCGACTGACACTAATACACGTTTTGTATCTTTTACTCTAAAGAAAACAAGAACTGTCCAATCTTCTACACGAGAAGAGGTTCCTCAAGGCTCTGGGCCTAGCAATCTCCTTAGACCAACCTCATACTGTACTCCAAGTCATAAAAGGTTGGTAGAAAAGTGACCCTTCCTAACCCACTTACCACCTGAGCTGTAGGGCCATAAAAATCAGTGTATAACCTTTGGTCTCTCTGTATTTCCTCACCGCCGTATACACCGCCACACCAATCCACAGGTTGTGTTTAGTATTGCAGCTTGGCCCCAAACAGCATAGGTGTGGCACTGTGTCTGGAAGCAGCCATGTTTTTTTGCATCTCTTACAATCCCCTTATGGTTTTATTGCCATTATATCCTGATACATTTACGTACATAGATGTAGTTGATGTGCCTTTCTCCTAATATGTTGCTGGCTTTAGGTTTACTGTCTCTTTAAGAAAGTGCAGTCCAGTTTCTTTAAGTATGAAGACTTTGTAGTAATAAGAGTAGGGAATGTTTGTCCTGGATACATTTTCTTATGTGTTGTCCTTGCAGCCATCCTTCAGGAACCACAAGGGAAAGATGATCTGGAGAAGAATATTCTGAGGTTACGGCAAGACCAAAAAGGTAATTGGGATCGGTAGGGCGATGGTGGGATTTATGTCTGAGGGGGCTGTCTGGTACTAGGGCCTACCCTCTTACCCTCTGCCTCTAGTTTTTGGCATAACAGGTAGGTCCACTCTTCAGCCATTTGACCGGATACCTGGTAATACCAATTTTTCCCTGTAGAAGCCACTGAACACTGTCAATGAGGAGGGGTTGTCCAGTTGCTTATTGATATGTTCAAAGCTCTCTTGTTCACTTGAACATCTTTATCAAGAAAGGTTGGTTCACACCTCCGCTGGAGTTCCGTTCAGGAGCAGTAAGCAGTCAGTCTTTGTCTGGCCAAATTCTTCAGAGTTAAAGGGGTAGTTCACCCCCCAAAAAATTCTTTTAAATCAACTAGTGCCAGAGACTTGTCATTTACTTCTGTTAAAAAAAATTCAAGTCTTCCAGTACTTATCAGCTGCTGTATGTCCTACAGAAAGTGGTGTATTCTTTCCAGTCTGACACAGTGCTCTCTGCTGCCATCTTTGTCCATGTCGGGAACGGTCCAGAGCAGCAGCAAATCCCCATAGAAAACCTCTCCTGCTCTCCAGACTGGAAAGAATATACCACTTCCTGTAGGACATACAGCAGCTGATAAGTACTGGAAGGCTGGAGATTTTGTAATATAAGTAAATTACAAATCTCTGGCACCAGCTGATTTGAAAGAAACATTTTTTTTTGGTGAACTCCCCCTTTAACAGACGCAAGTGGGAAACTGAACAGATGCTGTAGATTCCTCAGTATCTGTTGATGTCCATTTGTGAGCGGCACGTCTGTCTTTGCTTTTTGGCTGCCAAAGAACCCTGATGCAAGCATGAATCTAGCATCATAAGGGGTCTGCACTTTGTACAACATAAAATATGCTTGACCATATGCTGATCTCATAGTGCCATCTCCTGGGACCTCCAGTTTTCCGGTGCGATAACCTGCAGAAACCAGGCAGTAAGGAGCCTTTAAAACAGGCCCATTACTGTGCAAAAAATTGTTAAATCTTTCATATTTAAATGATAATGATCTGGTGTTATATACAAACCTCGGCCATACAAATTACAGTCATGTTTACCATAGCATTAATGACTTTTCACAGCGATTTATGTTCTCAGCTAAACGCCTATCGTTTAAAAGAAAAAAAAAAAAAAATCATTGCTTGTCGTTTGCTATTTGAACGATTAAAGGAGTACTCTGGGCCGGGGTTATTTTCAGTGTATGGCCGGGGAGGGGGTGGATATAGAAGGCGCCGGTCACTTATCTCCCTGGTTCGCAAAGCCCGTTCTGCTTTCTGGTCTGAGCTGTGGCTTGACACGTGACGTCTCAAGGCAGCTCAGCCATTCAGTGGTCGTAGCGGGGTCCCGCCTTAGCCGCTGAATGGCTGAGCTGCCTTGAGACGTCACATGTCAAGCCACAGCTCAGACCAGAAAGCAGAACGGGGCTTTGCGAACCAGGGAGATAAGTGACCGGCGCCTTCTATATCCACCCCCTCCCCGGCCATACACTGAAAATAACCCCAGCCCGGAGTACCCCTTTAAGCCAGGGGTAGGGCACCATGGCTCTCCAGCTGTTGCAAAACTACAACTCTCATCATGCCTGGAGAGCCAAAGCTTAAGCTTTATCTGAACATGTAAAGGGACCCAACGTGCTCCGTTTTTCTGCAGCGCCACCACAGGGGAAATGAGTCATTACACAGTCTAAACTAATCCCTGGGTTGTCTGTGTCATGTAGGATAGGACAGGTCCCCCAGAACAAGAGACTCTTTGTACCTGCTTTAAACTCTTGCCAACAGATGAGCTTCCTGCACAGAGGACCCCTACCTCTGAATTCCCTGATAGGGTGTATGTAGATGGGTCTTATAAAGCAGGCAGCCTTTATGACATGAGTCTCCAAACTCCGGCCCTTCAGCTGTTGCAGTACTACTTTTCCCATCATGCCTGAACATCCAAATCCAAAGCTTTAGCTGTCTGATCATGATGGGAATTGTGGTTTTGCAACAGCTGGAGGATCGCAGTTTGGAGACCCATGCTTTATGATATCAAGTGAGACAGCTGTGTTTTTAGAATCCTGTAAAACTCAATAATAATAAAAAAAAATAAATTCAGACGACTCTGTAGTGAACTTGTCTCCTCCTTGCCGCCATCAGAGTCCGTCCTGAGATACTGCAGCGTCTGGAACACCAATTCGCGCAACTGTCATGAAGCCCAGTGTGTGCTGCACGTCCTGCTGACACAGGAGGCGCCGGAGAGCTTGCTGCAGTACAGCAGTATCAGGAGCAGCGTGGAGGGGCTCATACCCTACACAGGTGAGACGTCGGGGCCGGGGAGGTCACACACACATTGCACCATGAACGTCACCTGACATCTGATTCTCTTTCATCCCTCCAGAGCGCCACATGCAGAGGATGGGGAGGTTACTGCAGGCCTCCATGTTTGTGGACTACATGTGGCAGCACATGAGACTGACTGATCTACCCATGGAGAAGGACAGCGTGCCCAATCCTATTCCCAGTCTCAGCCTGTCCTTGCAAGAGAATGGCAAAGCTTGAGAACATGATGGGACGTGCACCAGAGACTACAGTCCGTTGTGGGGGCCGTGTTACCCTCGGCCTGGAATTCTGGCCAGGACACTTGATGCTCCAGTTTTATTGGTTTAACCCTCGAGTCAGCGATTGATCCCTTGGATCTTTATTGTTAGAGCGGTCGTCGGTTTCTTACAGACATTTACTATGGACATTTACAGAAGAGACACAGTTAATGTATTTTTGGCTATATACAGAGTATATAATACAGATGTTCTTCCATTGCTGGTTTTATCACTCTCTCACAGTGTCGTCTGGGTTCCTCACAGAGTCCTAAGCACAGTCTGCCAATATATCACTGGGAACCAGTAAAAATGACATAATGGGGCAGATTTATGATATTATATAGGGAGTGTAAGGGATTGTGCTTATTAGGTAATGTACTGTGTACAGCCTATGCACTGTAGTCAATCATAAAGCAGTATACAGGAAGCTCCCTCTAGTGGTGGCTGCAGTCAGACAGAATTGTATCATTATGCAGTGGATTTGAAACTCTGTGTCTAACAGCTATAAGTTAGAATATGAAGTGAATCCACGCAGAATGTTGGTCCTAAAGACGGAGGTCCTCTCACAATGAAAAGCAGCACAATGTGAAAAAATGTAACGTTAAATTGGTACTCCGGCGAAAATCTTTTTCTTTCAGATCACCTGGTTTCAAAAAGTTACATAGATTTGTAATTTACTTCTATTTAAAAATCTCCAGTCTTCAAGTTCTTATCAGCTGCTGTATGTCCTGCAGGAAGTAGTGTTTTCTTTCCAGCCTGACATAGTGCTCTCTGCTGCCACCTCTGTCCATGTCAGGAACGGTCCAGAGCAGGAGAGGTTTTTTATGGGGATTTGCTACTGTTCTGGACAGTTCCTGACATGGACAGAGGTGGCAGCAGAGAGCACTGTGTCAGACTTAAAATAATACACTACTTCCTGCAGGACACACAGCAGCTGATAAGTACTGGAAGGCTGGAGATTTTTAATGGAAGTCAGTTACAATTCTATTTAACTTTTTGAAACCAGTTGATTTGGAAGAAAAATATTTTTGCTGGAGTACCCCTTTAACACAACCCATTGCAAAGACCTACATGTTTCCAGAAAACAGTTTTGAGAGTATGGAGCAATGAACAGGTTCAGCATAATTTATAAGGTCTCCTTACCTTCATGAGGATGCTCAGATTTATGGGCGCTGTTGCATTGGTGTCTAGTAGAGATGATCGAACCTCGAGTCCATTCGGACCCGAACGTTCGGCATTTGATTAGCGGGGGCTGCTGAACTTGGATAAAGCTGTAAGGTTGTCTGGAAAACATGGATACAGCCAATGACTATATCCATGTTTCCCACATAGCCTTAGGGCTTTATACAACTTCAGCAGCCACCGCTAATCAAATGTCGAAAGTTCGGGTTCGGATGGACTCCAGCATGCTCCAGGTTCGCTCATCTCTAGTGTCTAGGAAAATATTTGGCACCAGCAGTAGTGAAGAGTGGTACTGCAGATGAGAGAAGTAACTAGCAATATTACCTGATTTTATATTAAACAGGTAGCGTATAACAATACTCATAAGAGGTCATACCTCTCCGCGATGTGGATCATAATGAAAATATCCACCACTCAATTGATGTTGACAATTTTATTCTTTTCTCATTGATACAATGTAACAGTGTATACTGATTGTCAGACAAAGACACTCAGGAAATGGCTGCAATATATAGTGTAATATTATATATTATTAACTTATATAGCCCTAACATATTCCACAACATTGTATAGAGATTATCACATTAGTCCATGTCTTATATGGGAGCTCACAATCTAACCTTAGTACGTTTTATGGCATGTGGGAGGAAACTGGAGTACTCAGAGGAAACCCAGTATACAGGGCAAGAACATAAACTCCATGCTGATGTTGCCCTTGGTAAGATTGGCTCAGTGGTCAGCACTGGATTTAAAGAGACTGTCAGCAGGTTCATGGTGTCCTATCTCAGGGTAGCATAAACTAGTGACAGAAAGCTGAACAGACTGATGTATCACTTACATTGTTCTGTGCAGCTGGTTCAGAGATATCCTCCTAAATAACATATACAATAAGTAGTCCTCTCCATTATGTGCATGAGCCCAGCAGTCCTGGATATTCATGAGAAGCAGAAAACTCCACCCACCAGTTGCTGACTAGCAGTTATCTATCCATGCTGTGTATAGGCAGCCAACTGTCAATCAGCAGCTGGGGAGAGGGGTGTGGCGAGATTTTATTCTCCTGCATACTAGAAGAATGGCTGAACAGAATGATGTAAGTAATACACCGATCTGTTTAAGGCAGCATAAACCTAGGGACAGATTCCTTTTAAGTATGCAATACATGCTTTTACATCAAATATCTAAATCTTTAGTGACATTTCATTGAACAAGCTGTACAACCTTTGGACTTTGGCTCAGATCATGCATTTTTCAGGTGCAGGAACACTCAAGGAATGAATGGAAATGATACAATACCAGACACACCCAATAGGTGGCACTGGTTCTGGGGGGAATAAAATAAAAATCTCATCCCATACAAACCCCCATAACCTGTCCATAAACATTAGACTTGTATTGGCTGATTTCTCAGTGGTAATAATAAATATAGATATTTGGTGCCTAGGCGCACGTGAGAGCAGCCTCCCGTTTCTTGAGGGCCATCCTTGTGGTTGATGTGCACTTGTTAAGAATTTCATGCTGTCTGGGCCGTTGAGGAACCCGAGGTGTAATGCCAGAGCTAAGATGAGTGTTGGGTTGTCCGCCATCCTCTTTGGCTCGGCTTGGGCTGCTTTCCATGACCAGTGCGTCAATACTTATCTTCCTTGGACGTGGTGTGGGTGGGCCTTGTATGGCTATTGGTTGCTTCAAGGTAAGCTGCGGCGCTCTGATGGCTTCTATCTTATGAACCTTCGGCATCATCTCTGCCCCACAGCTTGGAGCCACCACCTTTCCCCTTGGAGGTGATTCAGTAGGAGGGTGTTGGAATCCATATTGTGTATTTAGTGGAAAGCTACTGATGGACCTGGACCTTCGTCGGTCCAGATTTTGTTTAGAAGCTTTATTTGTATTATTAAGGACTAAATGATTGTCGTCTTTCGTCCCCGATTCCACTGGTCTGTTAATATCCAAGGAGCTGGAGGCTTTGAAGAGATTTAACATGGAGGCTCCTGGGTTCATCATGGCTTCAAGCTGGTGACAGTTTCGGTAGGGTTTCAAATACATGGCCGGGACAAATCCGGTTTTTCCATTGTACCTATTGATAGAAATGCTTTTTAGGAGAGTTTTTGGAAGCTCAGTAAGTACATTTCTGTCCATTGTAATTACTCATATAGTAAAAACATTCTCGCACTCAGCAGTAGGGAAGCCTGGCAATAAGCATTCAACTTTCCTGCAGCGCCCCCACAGGGAAGGTGAAGCATTACATTGTGTCTATTAAAGGGGTTATCCAGCGCTACAAAAACATGGACACTTTTCCCCCTCGTGGAGTTTCAAACTCAGTTCCATTGAAGTAAATGGAGCCTAATTACAAACCAACCCTGAACTGGAGACAAGAGAGGGGGGAAAACTGTTTTGTTTTTGTAGCACTGGATAACCCCTTTAAAATAAATCAGTTGTGTAACGCTGTGGTGCCTACGCAGCTGCTGTAAACCCACAACCTCCAGCATGCCCAACAGCTTTATAGGTATGCTGGGAGTTGTAGTTTTGCAACAACTGGAGGGCCACAGTTTTCAGATCACTGGTGTGTGTATATATATATATATATATATATATATATATATATATATATTATATAGCAGTAACTTTTCTTACCTGATCAGCCACCATCCATTGTTTGACTTCTCCCTGACTTCTACAAGGACCCCTCTGGAGATGGACAATTCATCGCAGCTCATGGCCTCATAAGATGTTGCTGCATAGTAACGGACTCCTGGATAAAGAAAGTACAACACGTTATATGATATCGTCAGTAATGCTTTGCACATTAAAATCCCATCATAATTTATGCTTGCAATGCCATAATACCATGTCTGACTTCACATAGTGAGCTCTGGGCAGATTGTTTAGGAATCTAGTGCCACCTAGTGGTGAAAAGTAAAAACTTCAGTAACAATGAATACACAGCTTACCTTCATCATCTGATTCTGTGCCTGAATCGGTGTCTTCTTTCTCCTCTACAGTCCTGAGGTAAGGAGCTGGAAACCAGGCCACTCGTCTCTCCTCATTCTCTACCAGCCACCACCCTAAAATGTAGTTAGCGTTAATACACCTTCCATAGAGATGTCATGGCTTTCCCATTACCAAGTAGTGCACAACCTTCAGCACCAGCTGTTGAAAAACTACAATTTCCATCATGCCTGGACATCCAAAGGGTATTTGGGCATAATGGGAATTCTAATTTTGCAACAGCTGAATGTTTTGCACCCCTGCTATAACCCCACATGTGCTGGGTAATCTCTCACCTGAGTTTTCCTTGATTAACACCCCCAGCTTCTCATTGCGTTTGATTTTGAAGGGCCGGTTTTTGGTATCCTTGGTCTCATAGTCTTCGATACACATGTACATTTGGGATATAATAGGCTCAGAGGCTGGTGGTTGTGGTAGTTGTTTTGGCCGCTCTCTTCTTTGCTGTTCTCTTACTTCGGATGGCATAATCACCATGCTGTAACCAGATAGAGGAGTTATATTTTAGAAAAAGGCACCTTATATCTTGTCATATTATATTGCTCCTTAAAAAGTTTGTTTTTTTTTATTAGTAAGATACCTAAATTATCAACTGAGACCAACATCGATCAACCACAACCCATCAATAAGTGTTCAATTCCTTTGCAGCGCCACCACAGAGAAAAAGAAGAACTGCATGATCCCCAATACCATGTATGTAATGAATAAGAGGCGCTACCCCTATCTTTTAAAGGGGTAGTTCACAAGAAGAAAATCTATCAAATCAACTAGTGCCAGAGATTAATAATTTACTTCTATTAAAAGAATCTCAAGTCTTCCAGCATTTATCAACTGCTGTATGTCCTGAAAGAAGCTATATTGTCATCAGAATCTTTTTAATGGCGGCATACAAACCTATTTTTGGGGAAGTCGGCATTGAGGTCCTTGGTAGTGGGTGTAAAAAACATCATCACTACGTCACATTGCGAGATCTTGTTGTCGGTTTTCAGCAACTCCAGGGAAAAGCGCTCCAGCAGGCGAAGCCTCTCTATAAAGCGGCTGCTGCCCCGGTTCTTCCTGAAGATTGGCACGTCTGCAGGGAGGGGAAGGAAGTTGGACAGGTGAATCATAGGAAGGGCTGGAAAGGGAATGCCCCTGCATAGAATTACAGTGATGGGGAACTGGTTTGTCTGGATGAAATACGTATTAGAGATTACTATCTGTCTATGTGGAAAACCCATAAAATGGAGTTTATATAAACAATCATGGCACGGTAAATGGTTTGAAATATAGTGTGCCATAAAGGAGCCCAAATAGGTGCCATGGGGCATTTAGTGGAAGGGGCCAGCTCTGGTGGACTCCATTGCTTTTGCTACTTGACGGCACAAACTTGACTCCCCTTCATAGTGGAGGAAAAATAGGCAAAATCTGGGGCCACAATTGGTATCTTTGTTCAAAGGGTTAATTCAGGATTAGAATAACAAAGGAGCTTTCTTCCAGATACAGCACCACACATGTCCTCAGTTTATTCTCAGTATTGCAGCCCAATCCATTCATTTCATTGCACTGCAATACCACAGGTAAACTGAGTACAAAAGTGGCGCTGTTTATGGAAGCAAGCAGTAATGTTATTCTTATTCTGGATAACCCCTTTAATCTTTGTTATGGAGCCCCTATTATGGTTGGAACCCCATAGACAATGATCTGTCCCTGGATCTCAGATGTGAGGATAGAGAGCAGCCTGCGGGTCTTTACCTCTAAGTTTGGGAATCATATTCTCCGATTTTCGCAGTAACCCGGATTCCAATGGGAATTTCTTTCTTAATTCTCTCTGTGAACAAAGAATAAAGTAAGAATTTGGCCAAAACAAGCTTGATTCATTAGAATTGGCACAGAGCGGTAGAGCCGTCACCCATAGCAACAGTTTTGTGAGCAACTGCATCACTTTCCTCTCAAACTTTTCACCAATCAACTTCAGCATTGTTGCCCATAGCAACCAATCAGATTCCACCTTTCATTTCCCAAAGAATCTGTGAGGAATGAAAAGTGGAATCTGATTGGTTGCTAGGGGCAACTGAGGCAGTTTCACTTTACACCATGTTTGATAAATCCCCCCCATTATAGCTACATGGTGCAGCCACATGACCTACCTTATGGTCAAGGCCTCACAACAATGACAGAATAGTCATTGTGCCACCATGTCATTAGTTCCCATATAAACAATGGTATAGAGATAATAAAAACCGCCAAAGCGTACGCCTCATTCCTTGGCCTTAATGGTAATGATGGTGACCAGATATTAGAAAAATATTTTCATAGTTTTACTTACATGCATCTTTTTGAAGTCTTCAAACGTCCGGTAGATTACAATCTCATTGCGATCAGACCACATGATTGACAATATATTGATCTGCCAATAGAAAAGAAGAAGAATTACCAAAAAGTCAACCGAATTTTTGGTCATCGGTTTGACAACAACTCCCAGCTAAATCTAGTATGAAAATACATGACAGTACATGGGAAGAAAGGAGATGCAAATGGCTCTCACACCACTTAAGGCCCTATTACACTAAGATATTATCAGCTGTATACGGCCAATATCGGTCGATAATCGCTTTGTGTAATAGAAGACAATGATCAATCGACATGCACAATGTCATTGATCGTTGTTTTTCAACAGACTGAAACACCAAAGATCAGCCTGTCAGCGATCTGCTGCTGTCGCTCTGCGTAATAAGAGTGGCGGCAGCAGACCGCCACTGTCTCCTATGGGCTGCCCAGACGATCTGATGATTACCCGTGTCTCCCTGCGGCCACCCCGGCCTAGCCTCCTCACTCGCTGAAATAGCGCCGGCAGTGGGCGGGGGAACAAGGACAGGTCGGTGCTCGCTTGCCCTCCACATCACCCTGTGTAATATGGGCTTAAGACAAAATGGTGTCCCTTCTAGTCAATGTTTCACTCCATCTAGGAGTCTTAGAACATTAGCTGGGGAGATATGCCAAGCCAAACGTCTCTCCAAAAAGAAAGACTGCCCATCTGCAGACAACTCTTTTGGGGTTGTTGCCCCTCTTCAGAGGGTGATGTCATGGCAAAAATTAAAATGGAGCCACCACCTTGGACTACCTGACGCCACTCACACCATGACCAGCAGGAGTTATGCTTGTCCACTTTAGTGGAGAACTAAAAGTAATCATAAACTAGTGAAAGAGAAGCTGAACAGAATGATTTATTACTTAAATTGGTCTGTGCAGCAGATTCAGAGATATCCTCCTGAATACTGTGCATTTAGTCCTCTCCATTGTGTGCGTGTGCTTAGTAGTTCTCAATATTCATGAGCACCAGCTCCCTCTACCCACCAGCCACTGATTGGCAGCTGTCTATCTATACTGTGAATATATACTGTGTGTAGGCAGACAGTTGTCAATCAGCAGCCAAATGGGGGAGGGAGTGGTGCACAAATCACATTCTCCTGCATATAAGGAGAATGGTTAAAAACAAAATCATGTAAGTAATACACAGCATTCATTTAAGGCAGCATAAACCTAGTGACAGATACTCTGTAATGTGCACTGCACCCGCCGCTTCAGTCATTCTTTATGGGAACTGCCAAAATCGGCTATCATAATGGAGCCGCAGTCATACGTCCATCCTTAGGTAACACCGTTCCTTTATCGGAGGAAAGTCGGTTCTTCATTTCAGGAGAAACCCTATTACTCGTTCTGGAAATTGTTGGGTGCCAGCAGTCGGATCACCTGAGATAGTTATCCCCTATCCTGAGGATAGGAAACAACCTGCAGTTATGGACGCCAAACAAATACACAAATCTATAGAGGTCAACCATGCTATGTACATCCAAAAGATAGCAAAAACCTATGACAATGTCCAATGGTTCTCTGAACATTCCTGACTGCAATCTGAATACATTCCTAGAGCCTTATTCCTCCATCACGCTCAGCCAGATATTGGATTTCCAAGGACACCCATGACAGTAACTAGGGTGGGAGAAAGCTGGTGGGATGGTGGTCCACAAGCCACTCTGACTAAACCTTCTAGCACCTTTGACTTCAATGGAGCTGAACTGTAATACCAGGTACTGCCATGGACAAGTGTGGCGCTGCTTCTGTTGTTGCCAATGTCATAAACTGTAGCTATATAAGAGGAATATAAAGTGGTGGTACACTACCTTCCGTTTTCCATTCTGAAGAACACCAACAGCTTTGGCTTCCAGAGGATGACGCCCGACGCTAGTCTGTTGAGGCATCTTGCAACCAAACTTATGTTATGTCTATAGATAGTGACAGACACTCTTTTTATAATCTTCTGCAGCAGCAATAATAATGACTCCACCAATCACAAGTCGGTGACTCAAGAAAAAAACATCTTGACCTAGAGGAAGAAAAATTCCCTTCCTTCTTCATTATGTGATTTCCTGCAGAGCGGAGAAGACTGCAGAACCTGTTATAGATATGTCATTTGATATCATAAGGAAACAATGATAGATGCCACATGCAATGAATCTTAAAGGAATTTTCTGGTGCCCATTTAGGATTTCCATAATTTCAGAATCACCACAAATAGTGTCTCTCACTCTGGAGGATTTACCCTGTCCTCCATTCCCAGGGCAAAGCCGGGACATTTTAATTTCTCCCCTCTACCAATCTTTGACAGTGACAAATAGCAGCTCCAGTGTAATTACCTGACAGGGTCTGTCTATTGTTGTCTATGTCCATGAGTCTTGTTGCAAAGCATGTCACTAAGTGCCGTTAACAGCCCAGGCAAGATGGCAGCCCCCATAGCAATGTACAAAAAGGGAAATAAAAAAAAAATACAGTAAATAGAAACAGACTGAAATAAAAGAACAGGTTTTAGTATCTGATCTAATTAGTAAAAAAACGTAGGTGATACATGCTCTTTAAGCGTTAAAGGGGTTATCCAGCACTACAAAAACATGGCCACTTTCCCCCTACTGTTGTCTCCAGATTGGGTGGGGTTTTGAAACTCAGTTCCATTGAAGTAAATGGAGCTTAATTGCAAACTGCACCTGAACTGGAGACAACAGTAGTGGCCATGTTTTTGTAGCGCTGGATAACCCTTTTAATGAAGGGTTCAATATGGTCAGCAGCCCTGCTTTAAACTTGCATGTTCATCTATCGTGTCCACCTATAATCCAATAAATTAGAATTAGGGTCTGAAGAAGTTGACAAACGCCTTTTTTTTTTTTTTCTTTTTTTTTTATTGATAATTAAAAGTAACAGTAAAGTAAAAAGTGAGTAGCAGTATAGATTCTAGATTGTATCAAAGACGTTTGATGCCATTTGTAGAGTTGAGATGATCTTTCGCTGTCTCTTCACTTAGCATAAACTGGTCTCCGAACTTATATACACATAGTATACGCTCTGCCCGGGATCCATAGCGGTGCCGCCGTCAGTTTTCTGCGGCTGCTATTCAGTGAATAGCGGCCGTAGAAAACCCTGTCAGAGCACACTATTGAGCGAGCGGCTGCGGCAGGAAAGATCATCCGGCCGGTACTGCAGTACCGGCCGGGATGATCTTTTCAGAGACTGGCCGTTCCGTGACCCGGCCGGTCTCACGCGTTGTGTAAACATGGGCTTGCATATGTTTGCATATGTCATGCTTTTTCGGGGGATGGGGGCTCCTCAGGGCCGCTTTAACCAGAGGGCACATGGTGCACGTGCACCGGGCCCACTGGTTAAAGGGGCCCCCCCCGAGCAGGCCGGCCGTTGCTATGTGCGACCAATGCGGTCGCACAGGGCTCCGGCCACCAGCCTGTCAGGGGGGAGCGCCATGGATGGGTAATCTACTTACCCCTCCATGGCGCCCCCTGCAGGGCCCCCCCGGCGTTCGCCGCTGCCCCCGCCCGCTGCTGCTGCGGCGCTTCAGCGCTGCAGCAGCAGCGACACTGACAGAGAGAGAGCCATTGGCTCCCTCCCTGTCAGTCACTCTTGTGGCCGCACTTCCTGCGGTCACAAGAGGCCGCACTCTCCCTCTAGCACCCGACGTCACTGGAGCGTCGGCGCGTGGGTAAGGGGAGTGCAGCCTCTTGTGACCGCAGGAAGTGCGGCCACAAGAGGGAAGAGAAGAGGAACGCGTGGACCTAGGTGAGTAACAGTGTTTGTTTTTTTCAATGTTATATGGGAGGGGGAGCTATATACTATGGGGGGGGGGGCACAGGGGACTATATACTATGGGGGGGGGCACAGGGGGCTATATACTATGGGGGGGCACAGGGGGCTATATACTATGGGGAGGACAGGGGGCTATATACTATGGGGGGCACAGGGGGCTATATACTATGGGGGAGGACAGGGGGCTATATACTATAGGGGAGGACAGGGGGCTATATACTACTGGGGAGCACAGGGGAGCTACATACTATGAGGGAGCACAGGGGAGCTATATACTATGAGGGAGCACAGGGGAGCTATATACTATGGGGGAGCACAGGGGAGCTATATACTATGGGGGAGCACAGGGGAGCTATATACTACTGGGGAGCACAGGGGGCTATATACTACTGGGGAGCACAGGGGGATATATACTATGGGGGAGCACAGGGGGGCTATATACTATGGGGGAGCACTGGGGAGCTATATACTATTGGGGAGCACAGGGGGCTATATACTATTGGGGAGCACAGGGGAGCTATATACTATTGGGGAGCACAGGGAGCTATATACTATTGAGGAGCACAGGGGTCTATATACTATGGGGGAGAGCACAGGGGGGCTATATATTATGGAGAGCACAGGGGGGCTATATACTATTGGGGGAGAGCACAGGGGGCTATATACTATTGTGGGAGAGCATATGGGTCTATATACTATTGGAGAGCACAGGGGGCTATATACTATTGGGGGAGAGCACAGGGGGGCTATATACTATTGTGGGAGAGCACAGGGGGGCTATATACTATGGGGGAGAGCACAGGGGGGCTATATATTATGGAGAGCAAAGGGGGGCTATATACTATTGGGGAGAGCACAGGGGGCTATATACTATTGGGGGGAGCACAGGGGGGCTATATACTATTGGGGGAGAGCACAGGGGGGCTATATACTGTTGTGGGAGAGCATAGGGGTCTATATACTGTTGGAGAGCACAGGGGGCTATATACTATTGGGGGAGAGCACAGGGGGGCTATATACTATTGTGGGAGAGCACAGGGGGGCTATATACTATTGTGGGAGAGCACAGGGGGCTATATACTACTGGGGAGAGTGCACAGGGGGGCTATATACTAATGGGGGAGCGCACAGGAGGGCTGTATATAACTGGAGGAGCACATGAGGGGCTATATACTACAGGGACACCTTAAAACTATGGAGGCACAGAGGGGTGTAACTATGTAGGGGTACAGAGGGGTGTAACTACTGTATAGGGGTACAAGGGACCTAACTACTGTATGTGTTGGAGCCTAAAATATTTGTCTGGCAGATTCTGGAGAGAAGATTCACAGCCAGGAGAAGACTTCAAGGTGGCCCAGGCTGGATGGAGAGAAAAAGAAAAGGTGACAGACTCTGATCGGAGAAGACGCCCCCGGTGAGTCACTGGATGTAACTACACTCTGTTATAGGGTTGTAGTGTTAGGGGTCATGATGTGGCGGTATTATGTAATGGTATAATTGGTGATATCTTTCTGTTTTGTTTAGTGCAGTTTTTATGTAATATGTAATCACTGTATGGTGGAAATAGTGTTATAAGGTAACTACTGTATGTATTGGGGCTCTTGATACAGTGTGGGGGCAAATTCAGTACATTATACAATGTGCCGAAAGGGAAGGGGGGGGGGCCCACTCTTGAGGGCTGTGCACTGGGCCCACCAATGTATTAAAACGGCTCTGGGGCTCCTGCTGCAAGTAGTTGTCTTATGACCACATAAAACAGATTATTAAGGAGTAGGAAAGGGGACATGGCTGAGATGATTTTTATACACTGTATATATTTCCCATATGTATTTGTAATATGAAACAAAATAGCATTAAAGGGGAGAAAAATAATTTGTACATTTTCCTTTTCTTTCAGACCACCTGTTGGTAATTTGGAATTTAATTTTTTTTCTTTTTTTTATTTGAATTTTGTTTGTGAAATTCTTGAAAGAACTTTTTGGTTGATATGTTTGAGTTGCTGGAGGTGTATGTTGTTTAGCTGCACTGAAAAATCCAAGGTACAATAAATACTGTTATTGCCCTTCTTTTTGGTTAATGTGTAATGTGTCATGATCTTACCATGTAAAATACTTAGATGGAAATCAGGGATGGGGAACCGTCAGCTGGAGTGGCGAAGGTTCCCCATCCCTGGTCTAAGTACTTGATTTGCATATGTTCATGCAACATTGTCTTTGTTATGGAACTAACAAAACTCATATATGTGTTAGTGTTTTCAGATGAAAATACGGTCATGAATAGATCAACAAAAATAGATGAAATGATCTTAAAAATGAGTGATATTGATATTCTGAAAGTGACCCAGGTGGGCAGCCTGTCCCACCACACCTATGGGGAAGGTACTGTGTTTCCTCACTAATAAGCCCATCTTACATGTGTCCTGCGTGGCACGCTATACTGTCTCTTGCATTGTTTTGTGATAATTCTTAATAAAAAAAAAAAAAATCTGATTCAAAAAAGGAAGGAATGTTTCTCCCTAAAATGGGGCTTTGCTGTCTTCTTCTGGATCAACACTACAGGGTAATAGGCTGAACTGGATGGACATATGTCTAGTCTTCCAAACTATTCTACTCTGTTACTATAACTGTGCTCTATAACTTTACGTGGCTAGGTTTCGATGGTTCTTAACCCCCTCCCGCCGCACTGTAAATTAACGTCGCTGCAGCGACGTTAATTTACGATCCAGGGTGACACAGGCGCAGGGGCTGCTCCTGTGTCATCGGCTATCAGTGATAGCCGGAGACCTGCTGCAACTCTCAGTACTGGAGCCGTGCTCCGGTGATGAGAGTTAACCCTATAGATACTGCAGTCAGCACGACCGCATTTATAGGGCTTCTGACAGAGAATTCTTCCTCTACAGACGGAGAATTCTCTGTCTGCTGTCCATCGGGGCTCTGCAAAGTGACTGCAGAGCCCCGATGGTAGCCATGGAAACCGGTAGCCTCCGGCTTCCTGGCTACTGACGCGCCCGTCAGCTCTGCCCCCTTCCCTCTCTCCCCTGCCGCTGACACAAGATTGTAACAGCGGCAGGGGACAGAGGAGAGGGGGCAGACATAGGGACATCAACTTATGGGATCATTATGATCCCATAAGCTAATGTCCTAAAACGACCTGGGCATTGAGGAATCAATGACCCCAGGTTGTGAAGGGGTTAAACGCCTCAACTTCTCAAATTCCCTGAACTGACTTGTTAGAGCGGCGGTGCCCCATTATAGGACCACACTGGTATCAGGGGGCTCTGCAGAACCACCCATACTCACAAATGTTTGTAAAGGCAGATGCATTGGTAGGAACTGGATGGTATACACTTGTGGCAATGAGACTGAAGTCAAGGATTACAGGTTTATATACTCTTCTCCAGATAGCAGTGTATTAGAACTTTAGGTGTGGTGAAGCGCAATATTCCTGTCACGTTCTCACATCTATATTTAGTCCGTGAGTCAGACATGTTTGTTTACACCATATTCATTGAACTTCCCTGATGCTTGGATGTAAACTTCTCCCAGGGTTTTACCGCTAACCCCAGAATAACGTACTCCTCTGTCACCTGTGGGGTGTAGTTCCAGCCGAATCATGTCCACGTATGTCAGTGTGATTGCGTCAAAGGGTGTCTTTTGAGTTATTTCGAAGAGAGTGTTTATTATACTACTTCCCCTTTAAGAGAAAACTGTATCATGTAGCGTGTAGGTATGTTAACTTTTGCAGGACCAGGAAGTTTGGTGAGCAATTAGTCCTTATCAGGGACTTAATCCATATAGTTCCATAAAGCTTAGTTGCCTCAAAACATTTATTAACAGTTATTTTATTGATTTGGTTGGTGGCGGTCTCATGGTGGTTGCTGTTTGGCATCCTTTTGGTTATTGAACATAGCGGCAGAGAAGTCAGCCTTGGGCACCAGGTTTATATAAGAAAAACAGCAAAAGCATGGAGGCATGGGGTATCTGCTATGTTGATTGCATAATTACTCTATGGGTCATGTTACCCAAGACCTCTCATCGTGAATAACAATTTAGCCGACTGTACATCATCCTATATGGGCATAGGAGCTTTGACAATGCGATCATTGCAGGAACCCACCTGTGACTGAAGAGTATCATCCCCCCTCCTGGAGACTAATAATTACCTCCGTACTAGTTATTGCCTTTTCCTGCTCCTTCCCCCAGTTCCGAGCTGCTGCTTTGTGCTGAAGAAATAGAAAAATGCGTATGAGCTGTTCTCTTTGTCTCCCCCCCCCCCCCCCTTCTGAGACAGCTCAGGTAAACAAGTCCCTGGCCAGATGTCTCTGCACTAATGCAGCTTTATTCAGATGAACCCTCCCAGCATCACAGAGTGCAAAGACAGGATGGTGCGTGACGCGTTTACATGAGCCGTTCCGGAAGGGAGAGGGGAGATGGAGTGAACAGCTCACACACAGTTTTCTGTGTCTTCAGCATAAAGCATTAGCTCAGAACTGGGGGGGGGGGGGAGAGACAGAAAAGATAATGGCATGTATGGAATGAAAAGTCTCCAAGAGGGGGATGATTCAACATGTACCATAGAGGATCGGCATCCTAATAAAGAGAATGGCAGAACAGGTGCTTAACATGTATTCAGATGGGATGCAGACCAATTACCCCCATTATCCACTTAACAGTCACATTGAATGGGGGGGGGGGGGGGGGGGGAATTCCCCAAATTGTCATTTTTTAATGTATGTCTTAAGTCAATCTTGTTGGTGCATAACTCCCATACATTATTTCTATATTAGTCACTGTCATCACCAAGTATTGATTAATTGCAGCGTCTGAGACCTGCGTGCGTCAGTAGTGCGCTCCACTCCCCGGATGGTGCTTCAGCCTTATAGACTATAACAAGTGTCGGATCTAGAGGGCGGCTTGAGAGTCGAACGCACTACTGCTGCACTCTCTCCCCGGCTGTATCTTCCCATCACAGCGGGTCTCAGAAGAGAGACACACTGCAATCAATAACTTTTGGCACGCCTGATAACGTGTTGAACGTTTTTTATAACTCATTTTATCTCTAAGATAGGTAAAAAGAAAATTCCCATCAGTCTTAACTTTCCTTTTCCTTATGTGTGACTGTAAGGAGCTTTCTGTTCTGCAGGACAAGTTGTAGGAACCATTTCATGGTAGATATATTGTATTAATTCATCACTGTTTATTTCTTCTGTGGAAAAATAAAATAAAAAAGCTCAAGAACAGATGGGGGGGGGAGGATCTTTTTCCTACACATTTTATAGTGGAGTAAAAATAAAAATTTAGAAAAATTTAAATTTTCTGGGTAGGTACAAATGTTATACTATATGTATAGTTATTTTTAAAACTTTTTTCCAGTATTTAGTATCCATGCTGAACACCCCCCCCCCCTCCCCATTGCTGTCATGTGACCACACAGACCTCTGACAGCAGTCCTGCTTCTCTATTCTAGCCTGTTGTACTACGCTACTGCATCTCCATCCTGTATCTAAAAACTGCTGCAGTTTTTATGCATGCATCTGCTATACATTATACTCCACATGCTGATTGCTATACTCTACAGTAATTTATAATATCACATATTCAGCTGCTTATGGCTATGTTCACACAACGTCTTTTGAGCTCCGTTTGAAATGACGTCCGTTATTTTGAGGCTAAAACAATGGACGTCATTTAGCTGCCTAGCCTAGCAATGATGGCTGTTGGTACATTATTCTAGTTTGGGGTTACTAACTGGCCTTTGGGTGACGCTTAATTGAAAAGTCCATTGAATTTAATAGTAAAAATGGACAAAGAACAGTGGAAAAAGAAAAACTGTGTGTGAACAACTAATAAAAACATCCGCTGTTTGCAAAAGACGTCCGAAAATAAAGATCATGTTTATTATTTTGACGTCCACGGTAAAAACGCCCGTTCTTTAATGCATTGTGTGCATTGGACGTCCGTTTTCCCATTGACTTGAATGCATTGCCATTACAGTCAGTTAAATTGCGCCAAAAACGGACGTTATTTTAAATATCAAAATCGGCCACCTTTTCTTTATTTTTGACGTTGTGTGAACATAGCCTAACACTGATAATCATAGTAATGCTTTGGTATACTCAGTATATTCATGCATTATATAAAAATTATAAAAAAAGTGTAAAAAATAATCCAAATCCACTCTTAAACGAAAACAAATGTTTCCATAAGAAATTATTGAAATGCAGACAATTGGTTCCACACCCCAAAAATAATGATTTTTTTTATTATTCTGAATAACATGTAACACAAACGAAATAAACATTTATATAGTGACCGGCTTTTTAATAAAAAAAAAAATTATTAAAAAAGCAATAAAGAAAAAAAATCTAAAAAAAACTAATTTCACTTCTCCAGGTCCTGATACCTCTTAGATAACTAGGTTATGTTATATACTCCCACACCCAGATAGAGGTAAGATTGCTGCAAATCTCGTCCTCCATGTCTCAGGCAGATGTGTAATATCTATAATGACACCGGGTCTTGTCATAAAAGCCTGTAAAAGTGCCTCCCCCGCTGCATTATAAAAGCCCTCAGAGGCCACTTTTGGTTAGTGTATTTTAATGAGGGATCACTGGCTGCTAGACAGGTCTCTTTGACACACAAGACATTTTGCCCAGTTGAGGCAATAGACACTGGCAGAAACGATAACAATTAGTAATTTTAATGTTCCTATGTGATAAAAAAAAAATTTAAATTCGAAATATTCATTTTCATTATTTCATTTAGCACTCTATAAACCAGTAGTTCTGAAATACAATGCATGTAAAATGATAGTGATAAGATGCCAAAAATACTAGGTAACCTGCTGATGTCTCCCTATAGAGCACAGGGAACTGAGGATGAGGATAAGTTTCTCACCTTCATCCTCGGCACCTTCTCTGTGCAGTTTGTAGTTAAATTCCTAGGCTAGTAAGGCGATTTGGTGCACTAGGCTGGGACTACTGCCCCTAGTGCACTGATCTGCCCCTGACAGGCCTGCCTAGTTCTAATAAATATCAGTGGAGTTTGCTGGCCGGGGCAGATCAGAGCACTGGGGGCGATAATCCTGCCCCCAGTACATTACACCACCTTACTAGCCTAGGGATTTAACTACAAACTGCACAGAAACGGCTCAGAGGATGAAGGTCATCTCTGTCTATTAGGAGAAACTATGATATCTGTTTCCCCATTCCATAATACAAACCTAAGAGATAATTATAATAACACAGAGACCAGAGGCCTGAAGGCATGTCAGCCGCCGATCTCATCATTACATCAATCCCAGGAAATTGATTATTCTGGAACTCAGGGCCCTTTTACATGGGAGGATTATCGGCAACAAGCTTTCCTAGAAACACTCATTTGGCCGACATAATAATAATGATATTTATTTCATAAATAAAAGTGGCAGTGATAAGCCGAGAAGCATGAAAATGCCCCCCCGTCGGCTGATCGCATCTTTTGAGCGGCACTAAAATTTATTGTTATAGGGCTGCACATCTCCCTGTGTAAACCGGAGACGTGTAGCCAATAACAATGAATATTAATGGTCGCACAAACAATGCAGTGATTGTTTGTGCCCCCCCCAGGCTCGCAGAAGTGGGGCCCCCAACCCCTTTAAGGTAATATGGTGCGACTGTTTGCTTCATTGAATCAGTCAGGCAATCGCCATTCTTCTAAAGAACCCACTATATCTTGCATTAAATACCAGGCTGTGTTTTTGAAGGGGCGTACTACTGCATGTATCTCTGATGGTTCCAGAAACGAGTGCTGAACTTGATCGGAGCTTGTTTGCAGCTGCGGGCTGTATAAGGATCCTTAGTGATTGGTAGCCTATCCTTGGGAATGCCCGTCGAGTGTAGGGGTGCTGACACCTAGAACCCACACCAATCGGCTGTGATACAGAGCCCCTGTAGGACCTTAGTAGGCTTTAGGCCAGGCCTAGCATAAAGTGTCAAGATACAGAACCTCAGAAGCCTTTACCCTGCACTTGTGTATTGCTGCTGTATTACTAATACTGTACACTGAACAATTTTACTATAAAGTGGCCAACCCCTTTAAGGGGTTGGCCACTTTATTATAAAATTGTTCAGTGTACAGTATTAGTAATTGTACTCACTGTATATACTGACAGCAGCTCCCTGTGTATCTCATAGAGTTAAAATCCGATTCCCCTCCTCCAGGCTGGGCTGCCCTGCTCTGTGGTGTTTCTGTCCATAAGATGGCTGACATGGAGGAGCATGTGACCATGCCCCACCCCCCAGTGTCCACCACTGAGCCTTTATATGCCTATAGTGGACAGTGGTGGGCAGAGCATGGTCGCATGCTCCTCTATGTCGGCCATTTTATGGACAGAAACACCACAGAGCAGGGCATCCCAGCCTGGAGGAGGGGAGTTTCATTTTAGCTCTATAAGGTACACAGGGAGCAGCTGTCAGTAAGAGGTATGAGTACACTTACTAATACTGTACACAGATGATTTTTACTATAAAGTGGTCAACCCCTTTAAGTGCAGGTAAAGACTTTTGGCTAAAGCTGGGAGTCATCCAGCTAGATGTCATCTCAAATAAATGAGACAAGGGATTAGTGACCAAACACATGGGCTAAAGATTGCCAGTTCCAGAAACCGGTTACACGTCAGTTTGTGCGTTACCCTCGCTGTTTTTACCCTTCCACTATAATAATGGGAATTATTTTATCAGGTCCGTTACATAAAATGTAAATGAAAATCAATCTTAGTTCCAGGTTGTGATGCAACAAAACAGGAAAAACACTAGGGGGGTGAATACTTTCACAAGGCACTGTGATAATCCATCTCTTTCCATAGGAAGGTTGGGATCATATTTGTTTCCTCATTCCATAACTCATTCAGAAATTTACAAGATTTTGTTATACTAACAATGAGACAAGAGGCCTGAAGGCATCTCAGCAGCAGTACAAATCTCTGAATCACTGCATTGATACCTCTGATAAGAGGTTAGATGAATCTAACCTGTTGATATGTCCCCTCTTACCTTCCTCCTCTGCGCCATTCCGCTGCAGTTAGTCTTTTGCTCCCTGGTCTGGTGAGACCTATGAGGCCCCCGTTAGGAGCACTGCCCATCCCTATAGCACTGATCCGCCCTTGACCAGTCCACCCCTTTTTAATGGTAATGAATGGCACGGGCTGGCCGGGGGCGGGCCAGATTAGCGCTATGAGGACAGGCAGTGCTTCTAATGGGTGCCCCAGGACTCCTAATGGTCTCACTGGAACATGGACCAAAAGACTAACTGCACCGAAACAGCACTGAGGATGAAGGTGAGAGACATACCTTCCTCCTCAGCGTCTCCTGTGCAAAAGAGACATATGATCAGTAGGTTAGATATGTCTAACCTGCTTATGTTAGGACTCGGACCATGCCTCTGGCCCGGCGTCCATAGCAGCCAGACTGCTTCTCAGGTTTTGCTCTGCTCTGCTATTCCATGTGGTAGCAGAGCCCAGTGTTTCACTCTCTGGATGATCAGCATAGGTGTTTTGAGTGTTCACTGATTATTGACTGACAGCTGACTTACCAGTTAGCTGTCTGTATCTGGGCAGGACCTGGAGCCTCAGCCCCAATCATGTCAGGGGCTGGGACTACAGGGTGCATAAGTATCCTCACTTGTCTCATGTTCCTTGCCTGAGATAGAGCCTATTTTATAGTGTTCCTTGATCTAGCTGTTTTCCCTGCATTGTATTTTTGGTTACCAGACCTTTGGCTTTTGGACTTGACTATTCTCCTGGATTATGTTTTGTACTGCGCAGCCCTCCTGTTGCTGACTTGGACCTCTGACCTTTCTGTATTGTGTTGCATTTGTCCTGTCTGTTGTTTTGTGTTCACACTATATAGGGTAGGGACCGCCAACAAGTTGTCCGCTGTCGCTAGGACTGCTGTGGCAAGTAGGCAGATGCAGCGGGGCGGGTGCCAGTGTTAGGGCTGCACCTGTCCTTTGTCTTGCTGGTCCTATATATCCTGACAGCTTATAGTTGCCCTTTAAACATAACAAGGCATATTCCTTCCGTATTGGCAGACCATGTGACAGCTATGGGGCAAAACCGAAGAGGGGGATATAGGGGTAGATTTATCAAACATGATGTAAAGTGAAACTGGCTCAGTTGCCCCTAGCAACCAATCAGATTCCACTTTCATATTTCAAAGAGTCTGTGAGGAAAGAAAAGTGGAATCTGATTGGTTGCTAGGGGCAACTGTGCCAGTTTCACTTTACACCATGCTTGATAAATCTCCCCCATAGTGTTTGTCTAAAGGTGCTGCTAAGGGGAATACACTGCATATAGCCTAATACAGCTGTCACTGGGTTTATACAAGCTGTATAAATGAATTAATAGTGAGCTCCCCCTAGTGGTGGATTAAAACAAACAAAATGTTATCATTTCTAAAAATGTGATACTATCTCCTCTTCCTGGTCCCATCTATACATAGGAAATGGCTGGAAATGGATGGTCAGCCAAGCACAGGCTAAAATGGATTACAGCTTTGGCATGAGTATGCATTTCCGTCATTTTCTGTGCATTCAATGGAGCTGGGGCCTGGGTACCAATGAAACTATAGCATTTGGCATATGGTAAGGAGAGTAATCCTAATTTTAGTTTTCTACCCAATCTGCCCTGTTTAAAAATAAAGAAGATATTGTCCCATGTGGATGGGATAGCATCTTGCACATTAGATTGAGGTCCTAACAGGCTCTAAAGAGCCTATCCCAAAGATTAAGGAGACTGAACCTCTAGAGTCAAGGAAAACACACTGCCGTGTCCATGGGATTAATCCAAGACTGTAGAACCCTTGTGAATGCTGCATTGTCCTGCTGACAGTCATCTTGTATCATAGAGCAAATGGCGGCCGTGAATGGTTATACTTGATCATCAACAATGCTTACATAACCCCTGCTGCCAGACAGCCACAGGGAAATCATAGGAGCCAGGGTACGTCTAGAAAACATTCCCCACACCAGTACACTTCCTCCACCAGTCTAAACAGTTCACACGTGACAGGAAGGGATCATTGATTCATACTGCTTGTGCTAAGTTTCTCCACAGAGATTGGGAACCTTCTGACCAGGAATGACATAGCTAGGATTAATACACATACTCACCTGGCCCAGCACAGTCCCCTGGCCTTCCTTATTTTTCTTAGCTCTGAATCGAAAAAGTGATGTCACTCGTGTGTAGGGGAGCTGGGACAAAGAGCGGCCTCTTGTGGCTGGAGGTGAAATGCTGCCTCCAGCCACAAGAGAGACTGGCAGGGTGGAAAGCCAGCGGCTTCTTGCTCTGTCAGTCAGAGTGCTGTAGCATTTCAGTGTTCATCATGAATGCTCACAGTTAAAGGGCCAGATGCTAGTCTGGGCCTGCAGACCCCCTAAGTGTATGGGCCCCATAGTAGTGGCGTAGTCTGCCTTCATGGTAGCTACACCACTGTGACCAGGTCATGTGTCTCCACAGTGATCAGGATCCATCTGGCTAGGCCAAGTTTCTCCACAGCGATCTGGATCCATTTGACCAGACCAATGTTCTCCACATACATCTGGATCCATATAACCAGGCCATGTTTCTCCACAGAGATCTAGATCCAACTGACTGGACCATGTTTCTCTAGTTTTTCTACAGACATCTGGGTCCATCTAACCATGCCATGTTTCTCCACAGAGGTCTGGATCCAACTGACTGGGCCATGTTTCTCTAGTTTCTCTACAGAGATCTGGATCTATCTAACCAGGAAGGGGCGTAACTAAAATTTGCTGAGCCCCATAGCAAACTTTTGATTGCCCCCCCCAACTGACCTCAAACCCATCAAGTGTAGTCTTAACCTTTAACATTTTACTGCAAGTGCTTGCCAGGAGCACTTGCATTTTAAAGAACATTTGTAGCACCAACGAGGCCACTGGGTTCTGCAAATGATAATGGCTCAGGGGGCCCAGTGTATTGCAGGAGTGGGCCACTGGGCTGCTATGGCGGTAGTTACACCCCTGTAACCAGACCATGTGAAAGGGAGAGAGTGAAAACTACAGCTACTGTTAAAAATCCTGAGCCAGTTAACAATTCAGTCCACTGTGGTCTCCTAAGTAGTCCTATTCAGAGAGTGGGCTGGAGAGTAGTAAGGAGAATACAGAGATTTTCACCAAATCAATGAGAAGAGCAACAGAAGGAAATAAGATGGATCAGGTGTAAGATCAGGATTCAGATGCCATCTGCTCTGGAGATAAAGACAGGGGACCAGCAACATCAATGACTAGAGTAAAGAGGACCAGGTACCCTAGGAGTACCAAGACTGTAAGTTACCTTGCACTAGCCACAAGCCTATCTGCGTGTCCAAGTTCAAGAACTGTGCCTCCCTTGTAGACCAGTCTGTTTTCTATAAACTAAATTATTAGCTGTCTAAAGGCCCCATTACACCAAACAGTTATCGCCCGTACTTGACCGATAATCGTTTGTTGCAATAGCGCATGTTAAAAGACCGCCATCAGCTGACATGCACGATGTTGGCTGACCGTGCTCTTTCAACATGTTGAAAAATCACAATCATGTCAGCAACGGCCTGCAGCTCATTGTCCGTACAATATTGGTGGCGGCAGCAGACCACTGCTGACTTCAATGGGCAGCCAGGACGATCTGAGGATCTTTCAGTCAGCCCCTCCTGCAGCTCCCTGTGGCCCCCTCTTTCTCCTTCTGCCTGCTGTCTGTCCTGACAGGTCGGTGCTCCCTTCCTCCTCATTATTGTGCCGTGTAATATGGCCTCAAAGCGACTTTGTACCCACAATCTCCCCCCCCCCCCCCTAAATCGCTTGTACCTTCAGATAGCTGCTTTTAATCCAAGATCTGTCCTGGGGTCCGTTCGCCAGGTGATTGTCCTAAAAAACAACTTTTAATCCTGCAGCCCTGTGCCAAACGGCTGTGGCCTAGAGTGTCTATGCATTAAGCTGGCACAACCTCTCCGCCCCCCCTCCCCACTCTCCTCATCATTAGGATTCCCCAAGGCAGATTTTCTCCTATTCATCAGCTGTGTGGACACGGCACATGGGCTGGATCGTTAAGGCACCTGTGCAATGTTCACTGCAGAGAAATAGGAAATATCCTGCCAGTGGCATTCCTAATGATGAAGAGGGTGGGGAGGAGGGACGGAGGGGTCGTGCAAGGTTAGGGCACAGATATTCTAGGCCAGTGCTTCTCAAATTTTTTCTACTGGAGCCTCACCCAGCAGACCAAGGCAATGCCTGGGCCTCACCATACTGACTAAGAGGATGCCTGGGCCTCACTATCTGTGGTGAAAGTCCATTTAGAAGCTGAAAATAATGCTAGGGCTACCTTTCACCCATCTCCCAAACTCTAGATACTAATAAATTAAGTACCAAATAAATTACTAATGTTGTTAAAATTGATATTTTTGCAAACAGCAAAAGGACTGTGCAGATCATAGTTACTTTGTGAAAACTGGCTCCTCAGCTGGGCCTCACCAACAACTAGGGGGCGCCTCACAGTTTGAGAAGCACTGCTCTAGGCCACGGCAGTTTGGCACAGGGCTGCAAGTTTAAAAGTTGTTTTTTAGGACAATAACTGCATCACCTTCCGAACAGGCCCCAGGACAGATCTTGGATTAAAAGCAGCTATCCGAAGGTACAAGTGGTTTGAGGGAGACAGATTGTGGGTACAGAGTCGCTTTAAGCTTATCCCAGTGTTTGGCCCTTTTATCGTACATAACCACCAAGGTCACCCCAAACACCACTGGACACAACACTACAACTAGAGTCCACTGTAGCTATAGCGCCCACACTCTGTCTTTATTGTGCATGCACCAGTAACACATGGATATTGACAAGGTTACTACTATAAAAAAAATATGATTTGTAAACCTAGATCCAGAGTGCTTCCTTTATTTACAATATAAAATCCTCCACCTTTCAGTTCAATGTGGTAGATCCACCAGCAGGTGACGCAGCAGAGGTGAGAGAAGGAGTCACCCTGCACTTGCCTGGAAACCCTCTGCCGGGAAATCAGTCTGGTGTAAGACCAATGTGCCCTAGTTACAATGCGAGGTCATAAGAAACGAAACTACAAGCATATCGATACAGAGCGGCTTCTCTGTGTGGGCAGCCAGTATCTACCGCCTGTCATTTCTCACAATAGAAAGAATGTAAACCAACTCCTCTATCTCGCAGCTGTATATAAATCCTCTGTGTGAGATCTAAGCATTTGTGTCCAACCCTAGATCAGGTTTTATTACTTTTAGCAGACATTTGCCCCACATTGCCATTATGTGTGGCGGTATTATCTGCAAAGTGCCGTTACTTGGGCATAGTATGGCACTATTATTTAGGCACGGTATGATGCTAGTTCCTTTATCATGATGCTGCTATTTGGGCGTGATATTATTTGTGCACTCAATGTTGCTTTTATTTTTTCACTTTGTGGTGGTATTATTTCAGAAGGGCAGTACTATTTAGACACTGTATAGCAGTGTTATTTCTCCACTATTATGTTTTTATGTACACACTGTGTGGTGGTGGTAGTATTATTATTATTTCAGAACTGCATGGTGCTATTGACTGGCAATAAATGTTATGGTGCTGTTTGGACACTGCATGGCAGTATTATTTATTCACCGTATTATGCCTTTATTTATGCACTGTGTGGTGGTATTATTTCAGGACTGCATGGGGTTGTTATTATCCCCTGTGTGATAATATCACTTTAATTATGTTCTAAAGGACCATTGTAATGAGTGTACTAGAACCTGTTTATAATGCTGGTGTCTTATTATGTGACCTCTGCACCCCCTATGGCATTGTATTGGCTCTATGGATTAGGTTTATTATATGGGCACTATGGTTGGCACATTAGCATGGGCACTACTACAGCTGCTCTTTTTATATAGACACTGCTGTGGCTGGCACATCTGTATGCTTACAACTATGGCTGGTTCCTTGGGCACTTTTTATAGACACTCTCATAGCTGGCACAAGTCTCCAGACAACTGGCACTTTTGATTGACTTTACAAACATGCCTTGTTTCTTAGATCCCACCCTTTCCACAGGTTCATACACTCCCTTGAAGAGTGGCATTCCTGGTTATGGTAGTGCATCTAGATCGTATCTCCGCCAGTGTAGGTCTTTGTGGCACAGGTGGTGGTGTGGGGTCAGCATCATCTGAAGAAACCGATGCACATGGTGACAGTCGTTCCTCAAATCCAGAATCTGTCCTTGCTTTTCCATCCATGAGATCACCCCCCTTCCAGTCATGGAGAAGAACCTCTGTCTGGATAGGACTTGGCCTACCACCCATGGAAGGAGATGTTAGGTTAGGATCTCTTTGTCTGCTTGACTTTACTAGTGTCTGGTCAGATGTGTCGTTGAGATCGTGCAATGAGATTGATTTAATCCTTTGCAGTTGACCCCTCTGGTCTCTGACCTGACCCGTCCTATGTCGGAGGTTGGAGCCTGTGTCTAGATCACTTACAATCTTGAGGTTGGGAGAGGAGCCAGACACGTTATGGTCTAAGGGGACTTGTAGATTCTGGTGTGGGTTTTTATATGGCTTGAGGAACATGGATGGGACATATCCAAATCTTCCATTGTAACTATCAAAGGAGAGAACAGAGAAACCAGCAGATTATTATGGCTTCAAATAAAGTAACCAACCAACCTATGAAGAAACCTATCAAAGTCTATGTATGAATAATAATATATTGGGATGGCCACCATCTACCTGGTCCATGTGGCCAACATCCTGCTCTGTTCTCTACTATAACTTTTCTTAGCCAACCCTGACATCACAACTTCATAGAGAACATGTCACACTGAATATGCAGTCTAATCTGCCAAGTTCTTGTCATAGGGTAGGGGAAGCTGAGCAAATTGATATATAGGTTTATGGGAAAGGATTCAATGTAACTTTCCTTTTATCCATTTAACCCTCTGCTCATTCCAGGCTTAAAAGTCCAATGGGCGGTCCTTGTGAGTTTGCATACAGAAATAACTGTCAATCAATGATTAGGACCACCCATTGGACTCCTAAGCTCAGGCTAAATTACAAATTCAACTGAAATTGTTTTCCCGTAAAATCATCTATCAGTCTGTTCATCTCTTTCTGCTCTATATATGACGCCTGTAGCTAAGACAGATTTTTTTTCGGTAGTATTGGTTTCCTATTTGTTTAGTTGCTTATCTGGTCACTCTTTGCCCAGATACTCTGCCAGCCCTGACCTCATATGAGCTTATCACTCAACAAGAGACAAAAGGGAGAAAGGGACCACATTTTTCTAATCCTGTACAATCCCTCTAAATCTAATCTCCCCTTTAAATTAAGCCGTGGTTGCATAAAGGAAAAAAAAACTTCTTACCAGATGAGCCACCATCCAATTTCTGACTTCTCTATTACTTCGACCACAACGCCGACCGTGAGTGAGATCTCGTCTGTGTGCCGCGCCTCGTAGCCCTTCTCTGCATAGTAATACGCTCCTGGAGAAAGGGAATGTTACAAGCTGCGTTGTTAACAAAGGGTTTGCCTCAACAAGGTCAGAGGGTGGAGGGAACAGGTTCTAATTAGAGATGAGCGAACCTGGAGCATGCTCGAGTCCATCCAAACCCGAACGATTAGCATTTGATTAGCTGGGGCTGCTGAACTTGGATAAAGCTCTAAGGTTGTCTGGAAAACATGGATACAGCCAATGACTATATCCATGTTTTCCACATAGCCTTAAGGCTTTATCCAAGTTCAGCAGCCACCGCTAATCAAATGCCGAAAGTTCGGGTTCGGATGGACTCGAGCATGCTCCAGGTTCGCTCATCTCTAGTTCTAATACATTTTCAGGAAAAATTAAAGGCAAGAGAATAGTGGGGACAGAGACAGAGACAGAAACGTAAGATTTGGGTGTAAAAGAGCATCTTTTACTGCCCCAGACTACCAGAAATTCCTTCATTCATTCCTACACTACGCTAGACCACCAGGACTGCAGCCAATAACCCCTTTACTGCTTTAGACCACCATGAATGCAGACCTTGACCCCTTCCTTCTCCAAGAATACTAGAGATCCTGAACAAAACCCCTTACTTACAATAAACCACACTTACATTAACTTCTAAACTGTCCCAGACCACTAGATATGTAGACAATAACCTCTTCACTGTTTTAGACCACCAGGAATACAGATCTTTACCCATTCTCTGCCTTAGAATTATTGGGATTCTGAAATTTACCCCTTCACAAACCTAGACCGCCAGAGATACAGATGTAAAACCCTGCACTGCTCTAGACCACCAGGGATGCTGATCATTGTCCTAGACCACATTGGCTGCTTTAGATAACCAGGAATGGATACCTTAACCCATTCACTACCCTAGAATACTTTAGATCCTAAAATAAACCCAATCATTGACCTAGGCAACCAGCGATACAGATGCTCTGTTAAACCAACAGGGATACCAACATTATTTCCTTCACTGCCCTACACTACTAGGGATCCTAAAAAGTACCAGGGATCCTGAACTAACTCCCTTCCTACACTAGACCACCAGGGATACTTATATTACCTTCTACATTGCTGTAGCCGACCAGGCATGTTGACACCAACCCCTGCACTGCCCTAGTCCACCAGGGATGCAGACAATAATTCCTCTACAGCTTTAGACCATTAGTGATCCAGACTATAACCTATTCACCACCCTAGACCACCAGAAATGCAGATAATCCCGTCACACTTAAGAACACCAGTAATGTAGACTATAACCTTTGTGGCCCTAAGGATAATATTAAAAACTAGATACCTGGATGCTATGTGGCTGCCGTATGGATAAATACAAGGAAGCTGTATGTTAATCTTTATTTGCCCCTAGAGCTTTATCAGTATTGGTTTGACGTCATTGTCCCGATTGTAGCCATAAAGATAGGACAATGAGGTTACATAGTGTCCTTGACCAACCTTTATAGAATGATTTCCTCTTGGAGTCACTATCTTCCAAGTACTCTGTCTTTTTCAGATAAGGAGCCGGAAACCAGGCCAAGTGTTTGTCTTCATTCTCCACCAACCACCAGCCTAGATGAAAGCAATTTTTTTTAGATATATTGGGTGGTGACTTCTTTCTTATCACTAGTGAAATATGGGACCTACCAGAGGGATCTTTAATAAGGACATCGATGCACTGATCCTTCTTCACCTTGAATGGCTTGTTCTTGGTGTCTTTGGTCTCGAAGGCATCGATGCAGATGTAGATTTCGGATATGATGGGCTGCGTGGTGGCCGGCTGGGTTGACTTGGGTGGGCGGGTAAATTCTTTTTGCTGTTGGTCATTGTCTGATGGCATTATCACCATACTGTTAATAAGAGTCATGTTATTGTTTTGGGTAGTTCCCATGCACTGGACATATAAGGATGAGTATTCGAGTATTAACCAATGATTGGTGACGGCATCCTCTATTATACCGACCTGTTATCAGGGAAGGAGGGAGTAAGGTCCTGCTTGTTCGGAGAATAAAACTGGATAACATCTTCACATTGGGAGACCTTGGGGTCAATCTGTAGAAGTTCCTTGGAATAAATTTCTAACAGACGGAGTCTTTCCAGGTACCGATTGGAAAATTTCCTACGGAACAACAATGGAGCATCTGGAACAGCAAAGAAAAGAACTTATTGGTCAACAGGACCAGTGTTGGCCAGGCTGAAGTGTCGGCCTTTGTAATGTAATGACTTTGGCCATGTGACTGGCGTGGGTCAGGTGGGTAGCAGTCCAGAATAGTGAGTGTAGTTCACCCCAAAGTTGCTTTATATTTGTCTCCATATAAAGTGTACCTGTCATTTCAGCAAAGTTTTGACATGTCACATGTCAAGAGTATGTATCGGTGGGGTTCTGGGTGCTGAGACCCCCGCTGATCACTAGAACGAAGCTTAGCAGCTCATACTCTGCCCGCTCATCTCTGCTCTCACTGCTAAAGTAGCAATGGATGGAATTATAAGGGAGCCTATGGAACTGCCAGCAATCACGTCTACCAGAAGTTCCGTAGACTCCATTATAATTCCGCTCATAGCTAGTTTACTAGTGAGAGTGGAGATGAAGGGGCAGAGCGCCTGCTGCTAAAAGATTCTGCCTCTTCGTTCTAGCGATCAGTGGGGGGTCCCAGCTTCTGGACTCCCACCGATACAAACTCCTGACATGTCCCTATGACATGTATGAACTTTGTTAAAAGACAGGTATCCTCAAAGCATTGCTTCCAATCAGAATTGCCAATTATATATGATGCATACATACAGTAACATAGGTCAGTGTGGTTGGTTACAAAGTGAACAAAGACCTACTAGACACAAAGAAGTATTAGTGACCTAGTGAGTGATCTAGAGAAACGGACCTCATGATGTTTGTCTGATGGATATATCCAGATATATATAGATTTGGGTGGGTGCTTCTCCAGTGGAGGCCCAAAAATTGGCATTGAAATGTTGGAAGACACACTGAATGAATGTGTGCGCCAACACTGACCAACCTCAGAGCAGCACAGTGCCGATATTGTGTAACACCAGGTTAGTGTTACAATTTTGCATTGTTCTTCATTGTCGAGAATGCGGCTCGTAACTTGTAAAATCCCGGAGATGTTGTTGTCTCACGTTTTATTATCTGGCTGGATCTCGTGGGTGAATTCCACATATTAACGAGTTACTATTAAATACGTGAAACTGTCCTGTTCCTTGTAAACTTAATAGTGAAAGTCCAATATTTGTTCACGCTCCCATGACTTAAATATAGAACAAATTAGAAAGTAAACGGCTCCTTGTGCCACCGGGCAATGGGCGATAATGAAGACTAAGGGTACTGTTACACGAAACGATAATTGGCCGATTCCGTGTAATAAAGACCACGATCAGCCGATGATCGTTGTCATTGGCTGATCGTTGATATAGGTTCTGACCTATAATCATCGGGCGCCGACCGCACACCGCTACGTGTAATAGTGGAACGCGGCCGACGCTGACGATACGCAAAGAGGAATACATACCTATCCAGGTTCCTCTGTGCTTCTCACCGGGTCCTGCAAGCTCCGGCTTCACAGCGGCCTGTCTCGGCTGACAGGCCGCTTGACCAATCACAGGCCGGGACCGCCGTGGCCACTGATTGGCTGAGTGGCCTGTCAGCTGAGACAAGCCACTGTGAAGCTGGAGCGTGCGGGACCTGGGGAGAAGCACAGAGGAAGAGAAGCCCTGCAACCTGGACATGTTATGTATACAGTTTAAACAAAGGCTGCAAGAACATAGGTAAAATATTATCGGCCTGTGTAATAGGCCCAGTAAACGAGCGCCGATCTAGCACATTGGCGCTCGTTTAGAGGTATTATCGGGTCCCCATTGGCCCGTGTAATACCAGAGGGGAAAGCTACTGGGAAAAGATTCCCCCAGGGATAACTTGACATAACATGGGGGTGGTGTGAATATGGGCCAAACCACTTGGCGATATCGATAGGGGTAGCAGTTGTACCCGGGCCTTGTACCTGAGTGGCATGGAAGGCTCCTTTGTAGCAGAATACACCTGTATTATAAATGGTAATGACCTTTAAATAGTATTATAAATGGTACATGGTAGGTGGAAACCTCGATCCTGCATCAAGGCACAAAACCCTTACGTTACACCTTGAATAGTTATTTAAGTAACTAGAGATCAGCATAAGTCAAGCATGTACGAGTCTGATCATTCGACATTTGACTACTTCATCCGTATTCAAATGCCAAACGATTGGGCTTGAGTTGCGCTCATCTCTAATAATAACCTCTCAATATGCTGCCCGCTCTGCAATTCCCTAATAAGTTTTTTAGCAGTCACTAGGAAATCAAATTCCCTGCAGTGGTTTCTTTATCGCTCTGCTGCCACCAGTGATTGTTCCAGGAACTGCAGGCATGCTCAAGTCATGATTTGAGATAAGCGCAAGTCGAGCATGCTTGAGTTGCGCTCATCTCTAGTCATGATCAATGCACAGTTACATATACAGTTACACTTGGGAAGTTGTGTCAGTGTCAGGACTAGAGCTTGTGCAGCCCTGCAGTTCCCAACACAGCCATTGGTGGCAGCAGAGGGGCTGTGTCTCCTCTTAATGCTGCCCTTTAATAAAGTTGTATATATGATATTAAAGGTATATAACTTTATTTAATGAACTTTATCAATTTAAAAAATTACCCACCAAAATAACCTTTGTTGGCTAAAGTAGTTTTTCACTCCATCCCTCCTTCACCTACTCAGCCAAGCATGCATGTGTTCTAAATAGGAAGATAGGAGAAATGGTGGCTTATCTCCCTGAGAACAAAACAAAAGGATCGGGCAGTAAACATCAAACATGCCTGATCCTTCTTTCCCTTTACGTCTGCCATTTTGGTACTAGTCAGGAGGCCCCAGTTATATAGGGGTTTTCTGTTAATACGGATTCATGTTTTTATTCAAAGACAGCAAGAAAAGATCTTAAAAATGGAAACATAAAGGGGCACATTTATCATCTGTGCTATGGTCCTGGCGCTTGGTCAATGATTTTGCACACTTTTCTTTTGGCTAAAACAGATTGGCTAACAAAGCCACGCCAGGGTCTGACTAGAGTACTGCTGCACAATTTTTGGTGCAAAAACAAACAAATAAATCTGACTAATAAAGTAGCCTACATGAAACCACGCCCCCTGCAAGCAAAAAAAAAAAAAAAAAAAACACGCAAAAAAATTGCGCAAACACCTTGATAACTGTTACTTAAAATTTTATGCCGTGCGCAAAAACACCAAATTAGCCCAAATAATGGAGCAAAGAGAATGATAAATGTGCCCAAAGTATATTAGAAAGTTGCAGGACTTTAGGGTGACTCTTTATACAATGTCAGCGTTGTCACCTTCATCACAGACCTGTATAGTGTCACCTATGACCCGTGTAGTGTCACCTATGACCCGTGTAGTGTCACCTATGACCCGTGTAGTGTCACCTATGACCCGTGTCCGCCCCTGATGGTATCTGTGAGCAGTAAATGGGCCACTAACCCTTAAGTATGGGAAGAATTCTCTCTTCTTTATTCACCACACCCGCCTCCAGTGGAAACTTTCTTGCAAGTAATTTCTGGATGATCAAAGCAGAGAATGAGGGTTATACTTATTATAGTCAGTGATTACAGAAGGTTACAATATAGGATAAGATCACATCTGGTCCTACATAGGGGGGTGTTGTATTACGGGGAATGTGAGGGACTAATACACAGAGTCAGGATATTACTATCAGGCTGTTGTTAAGAAGACAATGGGGCTGTAGCTATTATGTGGATTCTGAGGCTGTTATTATAGGGGGGCATGGGGTTTATTATGGAGTATTATGAGGGTCTGTAGCTATTATTATATGGCCTTTCTTTAGGGCCCTATGGTTAGTATTATGGGGGAGAGGCACTGTGGTGTATATTATGGGGGCTGATTATGTGGCTGTTATTATTATGGGGGCACTATGGTGTATATTATGGGGGGCTGATTATGTGGCTGTTATTATTATGGGGGCACTATGGTGTATATTATGGGGGGCTGATTATGTGGCTGTTATTATGGGGCAATGTGGTTTGTATTATGGGGGGCTGATTATGTGGCTGTTATTATTGTGGGGCAATGTGGTTTGTATTATGGGGGGCTGATTATGTGGCTGTTATTATTGTGGGGCAATGTGGTTTGTATTATGGGGGGCTGATTATGTGGTTGTTATTATTATGGAGGCACTGCGGTTTGTATTATGGAAGTCTGTAGCTTATATAAGTATTATGTGGCTGTTATTATGGGCCCCCTGTTTAGTATTATGGGTTATCTATAGATATCATTATGGGGTCACTGCTGTGCTATTATGAGGGCTTTGTGGCTGCTCTCATTGGCTCCTGGACTGTAATGGGGTACTGTGGCTAGTATTGTGATATGGACTATCTGGCTAGGGACTATATGGCTAGTCTTATGAGGGTTTGTATTATTATATGTATTATTATTACCTTGGCAAGTCTTATGGTGGACGTTAGGTTCCTATGTTGCTGGCTCTGCTTGTTATTATAGGGACTCTGTGCAATTGTTATGGGAGTCTGGAGCTGTTATTATGGGGCTGTTAATATTATGGGGCTTTGTGGCTAGTGTACTGTTATGATATACAACTAGTATTAAGGGCACTTTTACTTATTAATAAGGGACTTCTCCCATTGTTCTTGTGTGGTTGTGTTATTAATATTATGGGGACTTGGGCTGTTAATATGGGGCTGTTATTATGGGGGGCATCATGCTTCTCATTATGGGGGCTGCTATTACAACATTCATCATCATCACTTTTTTGACTACAACTTCAGTTCCCCATATAAGGCTGCTATATACCTTAAATTGCAGCTAAAAATATAAGACGTAGGAGACTTACTGAGAGATCCTTAAAGCTGTCATACGTCCTATATATGAGGATGTTATTAGAGTCCGACCAGAGAATGGAGAACATGTAGAGCTGAGGAAAAAACAAGCATGGCAAACATCAACATCAATGCCACATTGTACCTGGAAGACCTGGCACATCCATGTAATATACAGACAATACTCCGATCCGTGTAATGCTTCATCAGTCCTGTGGGGGCACTGCAGGGAAATGGCACAGTCTCAGCTTGCTTCCCCCACACATTACACCTGCTGTGATGGGCTTACCTTCTGTTTGTCATGCTGCACCAGTCCTACAGCCTTGGCTTCTACTGGGTAGCGGCTCATGTTTCCCGTCTGCTGTCTCTAAGCTTCTTACCTCTACAATCCTTGAACTCTTACACAGCAGAGGAGGGGGCGGAGGGCTGGCCTCCAATGATACAGCCCCAATCTTTTTTGTCTTTTGTCCCTTTCTTTCCTCCTAGTTTCTGTTTAGACATGACAAACCCGAATAGATCAATAACCCCAGTGCCAGAGCAAATACTTTACCAATATCAAACACATTGTAAAAGTTTTACTGCACTGGCACCATAATGGATGAAGAAATCCAGAGTATTAGGGGAATGAACACCCGGCTTCCTTATAGAACTGCGCTAATATTCACACCTCGCCTAGGACATGAAGGTCGATGTAGGGATCCTCTTGCTTTAGTGCTACTCGCTATAAAAAAAAAGGTGTATATATCTATGCCTTTGCATGATGTTATGTTGTGTGCTCTTTCATATACGTATACTGTGCGTTTTGAACTTGAACACTTGTGCTCAAGTTACGGCAATGTAGTATTTACTGGGTGGGGTTATGCTGCGTTTACATGGAGCGATAATTCGCCCGATCGTAAGATTAACGATTTCAAAGTAACAATTTTTTTTTTTATAACGATCAGCGTTTAGACGTAACGATATATCGTACGGAAAAATTTTTTGCGATCGCTTAAGCCTATCTCGCACATAGGTTAAATTGGTGAACGACTGTTTACGCGGAACGATCTGCAAATTTTTTGTGAACGACCAACGACGATTTGAGAACATGTTCAAAGATCAAAATGAACGATTTCTCGCTCGTCGCTTGATCGTTCGCTGCGTTTACACGTACGATTATCTTCGAATTCGCACGATAATCGTTTCGTGTAAACGCAGCATTAGATGCCCCAGTTTGTGCACCATTCTGAGACCAGTAGTACAGGGGGTGCAGGAGTCATTTGTCGGACTTCCATCGAGTGAGCCCAGAAGGTTTCATACTCTCTGGGAAGGAGAGAGTATGAAACCTTGAATTTGATTGAATTTGGATTGAATTGAGCTACTAAGCCACACTCAAACTGAGGACAAGAGTGGCGCTGTTTGTAAAAGAAAGCAGCTGTTTTTCTAAGCCTAGATAACCCCTTTAAGGGTGTCTTCACACGTACCGTATAGCTGCGTATTTATCGCTGCGTTTTTATCGCTGCGTGTTTGGTGCAATTTTTACATGCGAGTTTTGATTTTCACATGTGAAAATCAAAACTCGCATGTAAAAATCGCATCAAACACGCAGCGATAAAAACGCAGCGATAAATACGCAGCGTTAAATATGCAGCGATACGGTACGTGTGAAGCTACCCTAAAGGCAAACAATCGGCACGATTGTGCTGATATGGTTCCCAGCTGCTGTGCAGTTTCCTAAACGCCCTATTCCACGGAACGATTATCGTTCATAAACTCGCTCCAACGATCACTGGTTAACGATAATCGCTTTGTGGAATTGCTGTAAACGAGCAAACGACAAAGGCCAAATCGTTATATTGTCGTTCAAAATTGTTTTTCAGCATGTCGAAAAAAAATCGTTGGTCTTTGAAAGATAATTCGCTAATCGGTTTAAAAAAACGAGGTGTGTCGTATGGTCATGATCACCCCGGCGAACGTTTTAAACGACCATGTAACTACCGCAAAATAATCGTTACACTACATATATCGTTCACGTTCCCACGTGTGTTATGTGTTATCGTTTGCTAAAAAAAAATCGTTTAGTGATCGTTAATGAGCGGTCGTTGGAGCGAGTTTATGAACGATAATCGTTTCGTGGAATAGGGCCTTGAGCTGTGTCTGCGTTGGTAGCTTTAGATCGAGGAAAAACGGGCGTGCAAGGCTGGGAAAAGGGCAGCAACTAGTCATCTGGGTGGAGAGCCTCCAGTGACTAGTCACAGCTCTCTGCCTGTCAGCGCGCAGTGCAGTGGACTGACAGGCAGAGAGAGATGCGTTCGTGGTCAATCAACCGTGCAATGCATGCTGCTTTGTTTCATAACCTGTTGCCCCTGGTAACGGCCAACCAGGCATCCACTTGGTTGGGACTCTTATGCTCAGTTCAATTGCAGTTACATGATCTGTCCCATTAGTACTTCAAGTCAGTGACCCGCTAAGAAATGTAGTTCTAGGCAGCTGCCTGTAGTGCCTTAGAGCAGGTGTGCCAAACTGGTGTAAAGTAGAATTGTCTTAGTTGCCCCTAGCAACCAATCAGGTTTCACCTTTCATGCCTCAGATTTTTAAAAAAATGAAAGGTGGAATCTGATTGGTTGCTAGGGGCAACTAAAACAATTCTACTTTACACCAGTTTGATAAATCTTCCCCTATGTGTTAATATGCTTTAGGAAGGGAGTATATCACACACCAAGGTGTATTCCTTTCCAGAAAGTTACCCACCAATGGGTAGTCCCTTTCTCCCATATAAAACTTCCTGAAGATTCCTGGATGGCAGTATTCCAATACTAGTCAGTATAGAGAAAGTGTATACAAAAAGCCTGTTCCTGCTGAATCTTAGTCTAGGGCCTGGCCTGGAGGCCAGAACCCCTGAAAGGAACTCTATGCTACAGTTGATTATTTTCAAGTATTACTACAACAGTATTATGCAGTGCTAAAGGCAGGTAACTACTACTAAAGGAATATACCTTCGTCTACGTCTGGGGTGACTATACTTCCTTTCCAGACAGGGCATTCCAGCAACTAAAGGGTTTGTCTGCAGTGGAGCGAAGTGCAGTTACAGCCGAAGTACTCCATTGGTATTTGCTCAGTCATCTCTGGAAATCTTGAGTGGCTACCTACACCCAGTTGTGGAATCCTGGGGCCTGTGCTACCAGAACTGTCTCTCTTTGATCTCTATGGAAATAGGCGGTTTTCTCCAAGCCATGAGCATGGGTATTCTTCAGTCAAGTCACCCTAACAGAGTTCTGCTGCTCCTTAGGTCCCCTCAGAAACCCCCCAGCCTTCCTTACAAGTCAAATCTAACCTAACCTCACATACAAGTCAAGCCCAAGCTTACTAACCCCACCACCCAGCCCATCTATACCCCACCACCCAGCTCAAGTGGTCTGTGTTGTCCAACTTGTAAAAGAGTACAGCTTTTGCTACTGCACCTTAGTGCCAAGTTTCTGTATACAGCTTTGTATTGCACTGAACCTTCAGTAAACTATTCCTGTTTAAGTACTTGGACTCTGTGGTTATTTGGCTCTTACACCTAAACCTGTTCTACCATGTGTCAGTGTATGCGGGTTTGGGCAATACCACCGAGACAAGTGCCTAGTTGGTACTCCAACACTTGGCATCCAGCTAACACCTAGCATCCCTGGGTCACTGCATGCCAAGGTAGATTGCCAGGATACTGTGGAAATGCCCAGGTATACGAGTGAGCCTGTGGAGTGAGGGGGATCTAATGTGCATGGAGGGTCCTAGTTCAGTTACTATAAAGTTATAGAGATATCACTCTTTACCCATTTGTTTAATTTTTAAACCCCCCGAAAAAATGCAAAAAAAACTCCCCACCACGGTAACCCAGCGTAAAAGACTAGTCAAGCTTAGCTTGTGCTTTGCTGCAGTATCTGTCTATAAAGAGGTGGTTTCCAGCAATGATCTGTGCGTAAGCTTACACCTTATCCTGACAATGGAGATTCCCCCCCAGAGGGCCAATAGCGTGTCCACAACTTAAAGAAACAAAGCGAAACTGAGTACAGTACCTATTTAGTTACTGTTACAGAACCTTATAAGCTTCTCTTAAAGGGGTTATCCAGGATTAAAAAAATATAGTTTCTTTCTTCTAAAACCAGCGCCACAGCTGTTCTCAAGTGGTGTGCTGTATTACATCTTGGCACTATTTTCTTTGATGGAAATGATCTGCAATATTGCACTTAAACTGAGAACAAAGGTGGTGCTGTTTTTGGAAGAAAGCAACTATGTTTTTCTAATCTTGAACCATTTCTTTAAGAAAGAAAATTAAGAGAAACTTTTTTCTTTTCTGCAAAGAACCACATCTCTCATATTTATAGCAAGAATACCAGTCCCTCATAATGGGTGCAGGAAATAGAGGAAGGGGGGCTGTTCTGTTCCTCTGACAGACGCTTCCTTCTGTGTTGGATAGTTATATGAGAGATATGTGACTGAAGGGGCATTATTACTGTCTATAGGGGACATTATTACTGACTATGTAGCACATGGATAATGGTGAGATAATCTGCAGAGCCCTCTGTGATGAGAGGAGGAGGTAAAGCAGCACATAAATAATGGTGTGATAGAGGGGAGGGGGCCTCCTCCCACTAAGGGTGGGTCGGCCTGCCTCCAGTGCTTCAGCCTGGGCCTGGTGGTACAGTCACTTTAAAAAGGCATGGGGCACATGGATGTAACTTAACTCTAGAGAGAAGATAAACGGTAGCACATCCATATACTTATCACTGTCCGTTTTGCTTCTCAGCACAATATACTACTACTGGTGCATTGGGGCTGCTGGACTACTGCATTGGAGCTGCTGGACCACTGGGTCGCTCCCCCCTCTGGCACTGTTGTTGTTACAATGGTGGTCGCTGCGTGGAGCTACGCAATTCTTTAGTTAGGGACCCACGCAAATCAGGAACATTGAAGTGGTGTGTGTAATGCACTTGAATCAAGATGTAACTAACTCCTGATGTTAGTAGTATATAGTGCTAAGAAGCAAAAGGATCAGTCATAAGTATATGGATGTGCTGCCATGTCTGTTTTTCTCCCGAGAGTATCATGGATATAATATTGGACTCTGGGTGGGATTTTCATTATAACAGTGATACACCTACTAAACCATGTAAAAAGGCCTTTGGACCGGAGTCTGATTTAATTCGTTGTAAAGGGGAAAGAAAATTATCTCACTGAAGAGAAGTAGGGAGAAATAAACTTGTATGGGCAGCATATAACTGATCTCTCAGTGAGCTTCTCGTCCTTTTGTGTAAACACAAGATAAAATTGAACTGTTTTTCCAAGTGAAAAAAGACTTAGCAAAGGGAAAGAGGAGAACTACGCATTTTCTCAAAGATATATTACAAAGTTCTTTATATTTACTTGTACTTTTGATGTATATTTTTAAACAACAGCGACCATTTAATCCAATGTGGTCTGTGGAGATTTGAAGAAGCGCTCTACTCTGGAAAAATGGCTTAAAGTGTCACTGTCCTTTAATTTTTTCAATAGTACAGGCCATTTAAAAAAAAACAAAAAACAACAACTTTGTAATTGGGTTTATTAGCCAAAAATGTATTTTTATCATGAAAAAGCAGTTTGAAGCTCTCCCCCTGTCTTCATGGTTTTCTATGGAGAGGGGAGAGGTGGAGGGAGATGAGGCACCAAAACAGGGCAACAAAGAGTTAATTTACAGCTACATCACCGTCTCCTCTGAAGTCAGCACTGACCTCTCTGACCTCTGAATACCGGCTTTTATACAGCTCCTACTGTTTAATCCTTTGTTCTTTGCTCTCTGCTGCCGACTAATCTCCCTCCTCCCCTCCCCATAAGTTACACAGGGCATGACTGATGTAAAAGAGTCGAGATTTGCTGATAATGAGCAGTGACTGAGAGAGGAGGGGGAGGGGGGACCTGGGGAAAATCTTTTTGAATGCAGATAATGGCATATTTGCCTAATAAACCCAATTACAAAGTTACAAAAAAAAAATGACAGTGACACTTTAGTGCCACCATAATAATATTGCCAAACAGAGCCACGCTTAGTGGTGGACCCAAACATGTTATACACAGGTATAAATACCACCAAGGCACCATCTATAGCTGCTATACATGGGACCTATATAGAAAGAGGGTTCCCTAAATCATGTTGGGCTACATGACATGGTGAGAACTGGTAAGTCTAGAGTACGAAATTATTGGTCAGAATAGGTAGTGGGCCAATCTGGGGGTCACACTGGACCCTTTTTCCCTGGGATGAGGGTTAAAGACCCGTGAAGTACCAATAGTGGGATTTTTTTTTCTATGGCGCCTCCTGTAAATTGTAGCTGAAAATGAGAGACAAAAGAACTGACGTTGTTGTATTGTGTGTTGAAGTTCTTATAGGAGTGGTCTTGTTTTGTTTGAGTATTTTCTAATACTATCTCGGCTCCTTGGTGGAGGAGGAAATGGTATTTGCAAATCAACCAGAGAAGAATTCTTTTATGCAGGCCTTGTCTGTCATCTGCAGATCATAATGTTTTTGATGTTGAAGGTGGAAATGTAAGCAGATTTGTCCACCATATCGAAGGTTCTGTGCAAAGGTTTAAGGCAGGTGAGGGAAAAATGTTGCAAAGTAACTTTAGCAGTGTCCTGATACCCGTTTACCAGTAACTGTATGAGTAAGGTTGTTGTGTGGCTGGGGAATACTTTGCTTTGCATTTTATGCTGTATTTGAGTATAGTTTGTTTTTTGTATGTGCTGATATTTTACTTGTTAACCTGCTACACAACATAGACCAAAGAATATTGTCAGTGCAAGGGTTAACATTTCTGTTGTGTCCTTACCACACTGTCACATGTACAGTTGTGCTCAAAAGTTTACATATCCTGGCAGAAGTTTTGCTTTCTTGTCCTTTTTTTTAAAAAAAAAAATATGAATGATAACACAAAAACTTTTTTTCCCCACTCATAGTTAGTGGTTGGGTTAAGCCATTTATTGTCAAACTTCTGTGTTTTCTCTTTTTAAATCATAATCACAACCAAAAACATGCAAATGACCCTAGTTTGCATACCAGTTCTTAAAACCGTGTATTGCCCCCTCTAACATCACTGACAGCTTGAAGTCTTTTGTGGTAGTTGTGGATGAGGCTCTTGGTAAAGCTGCCCATTCTTCTTGCCAAAAAGCCTCCAGTTACTGTAATATCTTGGACTGTCTTCCATGAACTGAGTGCTTGAGAAACTCCCTAGAGTGGCTCAATGATATTGAGGTCAGAAAACTGAGATGGCCACTCCAGAACCTTCACTTTGTTCTGCTGTAGCCAATGACAAGTTGAATTGGCCTTGTGTTTTGGATCATTGTCATGCTGGAGCGTCTAAGTACATCTCATGCGCAGCCATCTCAGTCCCCTGAACTCAATATCATTGAGCCACTCTGGGGAGATCTCAAGTGCTCAGTTCATACAAGACAGACCAGGAATTTACAGGAACTGGAGTTTTTTTGTCAAGAAGAACGGGCAGCTTTACCATCTAAGAAAATAAAGAGCCTCGTTATCATTAATATTCTCTGAAAAAAGGGCAAGAAAGAAAAAATTCTGCTGGGGTATGTAAACTTTTGAGCAGAGCCATATGGAAGTACGATGCCTTGGTCACATGATGACTCTAAACCAATGAGAGCAGTCTCTAGTCCAGCCCCTGCTAATAGTCTTCTGACCAGTGCATATATCTGGTAGCTTAGCTCCTACCAGTCAGGCCACAGTCAGCTACTAAGCTGTAAGTTTTCTTAGTAACATTGTACAGAAAGAGACAAGAAAACTCCTGGAAAGAATTCCAGGATTAGATTTAGCCTCGTGATGTCACCACTGAGCTCTACCTGATCGCCTGCATTGTCCCCCAGTCAATTCAAGTGTTCCAGAAGTCTGTGGGAAGAAGCTACATGCAAGTTAACCAGAGCCATCCAAACTGTGAAGATCCTCATAAGCAGACTCTAGTCTAACAGGACTATGATCCCTTTAAGTAGATCACTAGCCTATAGCAACCAAACAATATTCTTCTATTAAAGCGCCTTAAAGGCGACATCTTTAGTTAACCTGCTGAATGCAATCAAAGTGACCATATATTCTTACTCCCAACCATATAAACTGTATCAACCCTATGGTATACTGTATGATTATTGGATTTTTGGGGTGTGTGGTACATAGGGGGACACATTACATACACTAAGTACTACTGTACCCAGCTAGCTCTGAACTACACTTGCAGTGTCCCAGACTAGGAGTCCTCTGCTGCTGTCTTGGCAGCATGTATAGGTCGGTACTATTTTTGTGTGTGTGTGTGTCAGCAGACTGAAGTCTGTAGTATGCTACTCCCACCACCAGATTCTTTGCTCGGCTAAAGGTCAAACGCATCTAAGGGTTAACTGATTGCTCTATTGATGAGTCATGACACTGTTCTTTGCTCTACACTTTAGCCAATCCCTGAACCAGCTACCTCAGGGTCTGCGACCATATCATAGAGGGTTAATCAAATTCCTCCCTGAAGACCTAAGTTGTATGATGAGAGTATTCTTCCTGGGGCTGCCAATCCATCTCCCTCTTCCCCCCTCCCCTTTCCATAAACGTGAATGGGCAGCATGTAACTGATCCCTCAGTAAGCTGCTAGTCCATTCTTTTAAACACATGCAGAATTTAGCTGTTTTTTTTTGTTGTTTTTTTTTTTTAGAGTGAATGACTCTTAGGCCCCCTTCACACGTCCGGAAAATCTGTCCAGATTTCCTATCAGGAAATCCGGACGGATTTCCGGACTCATAGACTAACATTAGACACGGACACCCTTCCGGATTTTTCCGGAAGGGTGTCCGTTCCGGAAAATAGGACCGGATTTTTTAGATCCTGTCCTATTTTCGTCCGGAAATCCGGCACGGACGCCCCCATAGAAGTCTATGGGAGCGCCGGAATCACGGGCATTTTCCTGATGTATATCAGGAAAGTGTCCGCGATTCCGGACTGGTAGAGAGCCAGCCCCGGCCGCCGTCCGATCACCCGCACACCCCCATCCCCCCCGCACCGCACCGCACACTCTGCCCGGCACTACAGATCCCCCCCCCCCGCCGCCGCCGCCTAACCCCCAGTACCTCCGCCGCCCCCCCGCCCCCGCTGCCGCATCTGACCCTCTCTCCCCCCCCCCCCCCCCCCCCCCGGGAACTCACCACCGGGCCGCCCGCCGGATGCTCCGCACCTCCGACCGCCGCCGCTGCCCGGACCTCAGCACTGCACTCTGACCCGGCCCCCAACCTCGCGGCCCCGACAGAGCAGGATCCGGGACAGGTGAGATTACCCCTTAGGACTACTACTCCCACCATGCTCTGCTGGCAGGCCATGATGGGAGTTGTAGTTCTGCAGCCTGTGGCCATCCAGGTTGCAGAAGTACAACTCCCATCATGGCTCTGCTGGCAGGCCATGATGGGAGTTGTAGTTCTGCAGCCTGTGGCCATCCAGGTTGCAGAAGTACAACTCCCATCATGGCTCTGCTGGCAGGCCATGATGGGAGTTGTAGTTCTGCAGCCTGTGGCCATCCAGGTTGCAGAAGTACAACTCCCATCATGGCTCTGCTGGCAGGCCATGATGGGAGTTGTAGTTCTGCAGCCTGTGGCCATCCAGGTTGCAGAAGTACAACTCCCATCATGGCTCTGCTGGCAGGCCATGATGGGAGTTGTAGTTCTGCAGCCTGTGGCCACCCAGGTTGCAGAAGTACAACTCCCATCATGGCTCTGCTGGCAGGCCATGATGGGAGTTGTAGTTCTGCAGCCTGTGGCCATCCAGGTTTCAGAAGTACAACTCCCATCATGGCTCTGCTGGCAGGCCATGATGGGAGTTGTAGTTCTGCAGCCTGTGGCCATCCAGGTTGCAGAAGTACAACTCCCATCATGGCTCTGCTGGCAGGCCATGATGGGAGTTGTAGTTCTGCAGCCTGTGGCCATCCAGGTTGCAGAAGTACAACTCCCATCATGGCTCTGCTGGTAGGCCATGATGGGAGTTGTAGTTCTGCAGCCTGTGGCCATCCAGGTACACGGGTACCTGTGATTTATGTTGGCATACTAGACAATATTATCTCATCAGGAAATCCTGAAGGTTTTTCCTGATGGTTTCCTGATGGTAAAAACGGATTACTGTCAGGAAATCCTGATACTATCCTGATGACATTTAAGGTCTCCTGATCAGGATTTCCTGACAGTAAAAACTGACACGGACGTGTGAAGGGGGCCTTAGTAGAGGGAAAGAGGACAAATCTGTCAATAGGCTCTGGGCCCTCCTGTCTGGTTATAGAGGGGTGTAATGTTGTGAACTAACATCTGCAGGTTGCCCCATTCTGTTTTGCTATATTAATCCTATATTCAGTTTTTAGCATTATGTCATTTCTAAGTAATGCTGACTGTGTTTGCTTCTTCCTTGTTCATATTGGCCGCCACCATAATGATGTCCTAGTACAACTAAAGGTATTGTATATTAAGCACAATATTATTCCAAGCTGTTACATTATAAGGGACTTTCACACCCCAGGAAGATTCACACCACAATCCACATGAAGACTACAGTGAAAACAAGGGCATTAATGGAAGATTACCGATAGTAAAAGATCTACAGTACAAACACTTGGGAATACTAAAGCTAGGATATATACACATACTCATGCTAGAGATAGATAAAGAAAAAAATAATGTTGTGGTCTCTTTAAGAGTGACAGCATAACTAAACAATGGCTTTGACTTGTACATGTATAGTCTATGTTCACACTACGTATATGTCCGGCCGCATATTTTCGCGGCCGGACATATACGTGTTAAACTCCGGCCGGGGATTTACGCAAGTTGTGGCCGGCTACGTACGGTCCGCGAACTTACACCTGTAGTCTACTTACGCTTCCCGAGCGCCCTACGTAGCGATCTAACAGCGGTCTTTTACTTGGAAATCTTCGGCTAGCCCCGGACACCCCACAGAACCTTTTGGATCGGCAAAGTAAAGTGCAAAAATGAAGAAATCACCACTCCGTACGGGACCGCTTGTTACGCTACGGGCGTAAGTTACAGCATTTTCATCCTCAAACAATGGTCTGGTTCATTTTTTACGGCGCCGCATACGATCTGGGCGTAAGTTCTTACGTAGTGTGAACTGTGCAGCCGTACATCGTATACTTTCCATTGTACGCAAACTACGTAACTCTCCGGCCGCTTATTCACGGAACTTACGTAGTGTGAACATAGCCTTAAAGTGTAATTATAGGGGTTCTTCACCTTTGTAATTACTTTTTATTCTAATTCAATGCCTCTATAATAAGATAAGCTTCTATTTTGTCTGAACTGTTTCTATGCAGACCTGTGTGTTTCTATGGTAACAGACTACAAATAAACCCTATGTAGTCATGTAAAGTACAGAGGATGTGCACGGTTCTGGGTGATGTTGAATAATGGCAAGAGGACAAATGTAGTAACCAAAAACATTCAACAGTCCAATAGGCCTGTAGGCAGTGTATTAACCCCTTGCTGGCTATGGAGTCTAGTTTTCTCTAGCAAGATAAGCGTTACCGTATTTCTTCTGTGCTATTCCCTGGCTTTTCTGACCCTTGCATATGTATTTGTTACTGAATATTCTCTGGATCTAATGTTTTGTACCTTTGCTGCTTGGTAGTTGTGACTTCAGCCTGTTTGATCACCTGTACTTGTTTACTTGTTCCGTCTGCGTTCTGTGTTGGCACTTATCTATGTTAGGGACTGTCACTGCGGTTGTCACCTAGGGCTGATAGTGGCAAGTAGGCAGGGAGAGTGGATGGGGACAAGTGCAGGGTACACTGTCCATGTCTTCATTGTCTCTTCCCTGACTTCCCTGAGTGGTACCAATATTCATAACAGGTACAGTTGATGACATTTGATAACAGCCAGCTTAAATATCTACAGTTTCTAAGTCCTCAGGCCTAACTGGTTTACAATACTTGTGGCCGCAAAATTCCTCTGTCAGCTGATCATAAGATGCACACTGTTCAGACAGCAATGGGCAGCCCTGCTCACCCAGTCCCAGACGTCACTCTTCTCTGCTCACCCTCCCTAGTCCTTTACACCACCATGCCCTGCTCACCCTCCCCAGTCCCAGACGTCACTCTTCTCTACTCACCTTCCCCAGTCCCGGACATCACCCTGCCCTGCTCCCCCTCTCCAGTCCTGGACATCACCCTACCCTGCTCCCCCTCTCCAGTCCCCGACATCACCCTGCCCTGCTCACCCTCCCCAGTCTACATCACCCTGCCCGGCTCACCTTCCCCAGTCCTGGACATCACCCAGCCCTGCTCACCCTCCCCAGTCCCTTACATTACCCTGTCCTGCTCACCCTCCCCAGTCCCAGACATTACCCTGCCCTGCTCACCCTCCCCAGTCCCAGACGTCACTCTTCTCTGCTCACCCTCCCCAGTCCGACATCACCCTGCCCTGCTCACCCTCCCCAGTCCGACATCACCCTGCCCTGCTCAGCCTCCCCAGTCCTGGACATCACCTTGCCCTGCTCACCCTCCCCAGTCCCTTACATCACCTTGCCCTGCTCACCCTCCCTTGCCCCTTATATCACCCTTTCCTGCTCCCCCTTTCCAGTCCTGGACATCACCCTGCCCTGCTCCCCCTCCCCAGTCCCTTACATCACCCTGCCCTGCTCCCCCTCCCCAGTCCTGGACATCACCCTGCCCTGCTCCCCCTCCCCAGTCCCTTACATCACCCTGCCCTGCTCCCCCTCCCCAGTCCTAGACATCACCCTGCCCTGCTCACCCTCCCCAGTCCTGGACATCACCCTGCCCTGCTCACCCTCCCCAGTTCTAGACATCACCCTGCCCTGCTCACCCTCCCCAGTCCCGGGCATCACCCTGCCCTGCTCCCCCTCCCCAGTCCCTTACATCAACCTGCCCTGCTCCCCCTCCCCAGTCCCTTACATCACCCTGCCCTGCTCACCCTCTCCGGTCCCTTACATCACCCTGCCTTGCTCACGCTCCCCAGTCCCTTACATCACCCTGCCCTGCCGACCTTCCCCAGTCCCAGACGTCCATCTTCTCTGCTCACCCTCCCCAGTTCCTGACATCCCCCTGCCCTGCCCCCCCTCCCCAGTCCTGGACATCACCCTGCCCTGCTCACCCTCCCCAGTCGCAGACGTCACTATTCTCTGTTCACCCTCCCCAGTCCACATCACCCTGCCCGGCTCACCTTCCCCAGTCCTGGACATCACCCAGCCCTGCTCACCCTCCCCAGACCTTACATTACCCTGTCCTGCTCACCCTCCCCAGTCCCAGACATTACCCTGCCCTGCTAACCCTCCCCAGTCCCAGACGTCACTTGTCTCTGCTCACCCTCCCCAGTCCGACATCACCCTGCTCACCCTCTCCAGTCCCCGACATCACCCTGTCCTGCTCACCCTCCCCAGTCCCTTACATCTCCCTGCCCTGCTCACCCTCCCCAGTCTACATCACCCTGCCCTGCTCACCCTCCCCAGTCCCCGACATCACCCTGTCCTGCTCACCCTCCCTAGTCCCTTACATCTCCCTGCCCTGCTCACCCTCCCCAGTCCCAGACATTACCCTGCCCTGCTCACCCTCCCCAGTCCCAGACATTACCCAGCCCTGCTCACCCTACCAAGTCCCAGACATTACCCTGCCCTGCTCACCCTCCCCAGTCCCTTACATCTCCCTGCCCTGCTCACCCTCCCCAGTCTACATCACCCTGCCCTGCTCACCCTCCCCAGTCTACATCACCCTGCCCTGCTCACCCTCCCCAGTCTCTTACATCTCCCTGCCCTGCTCACCCTCCCCAGTCTCTTACATCTCCCTGCCCTGCTCACCCTCCCCAGTCTACATCACCCTGCCCTGCTCACCCTCCCCAGTCTACATCACCCTGCCCTGCTCACCCTCTCCAGTCCCTGACATCACCCTGCCCTGCTCCCCCTCCCCAGTCCCTTACATCACCCTGTCCTGCTCACCCTCCCCAGTCTACATCACCCTGCCCTGCTCACCCTCCCCAGTCCCTTACATCACCCTACTCCCTAATGTAGTGCAGTTCTGAGCCCCACAGCTCCTTTCTCCTGGTTCACAGGCAGATACTTGAGGACATTTTGGCAGCCTGGTCCCACAGCAGTCTCTCTGGCTTCTTTGGTGGATAGGGAGACACCTCCTCCCCTGAGCTCAGCTTCTTTGTTGGTCCTTGCTGCTGGCATCACCTTTGCAACCATCTTTATCACCAGTGGTCCTCTGTGCTGTGGCGCTATGGTTACTACAGCCGCCATGTTCTATATCCAACCAGGGACTCTTGCCCTGTCAAGAGTGCATACAGGCAGAGGACTCGATCTCCCCTTACATCCTCTTCAGGGGCTGCCAGTGGATCTCTCTGCAGCCCCTGCTTTACTCCTGCATGCTGCTTTTCTTTGCCACCTATGAGGCCTGGTGTCTGGCAACCCCAGGATGGGGACAACGGCTCCTTACTTATGTACTCGGCAGGCTGCTGCTCTCTGTCCCAAACACTAGGCCCAATCCCTGTCTGCAGCCTCTTGCATCATGTTCTCCTAGTTCTGCTGCAGTGCCATCTTGTGGCTAGACTATAACATTGCAGCACATAAAAAAGGGAGAAGCATTGTGATTTTAGAGTTGATTTCTGCTATATCTTATTAGTACTATACAAGTTATCTACAGGATAGCAGGTATTAAATAGCTGATAGGTGGGAGTCCAAGCTACTTTTACTGACCACACGACTGGGTGAGTGAATAGAACAACAGACACAACAACAACACAAACACACTCAGGCTATGTTCAGACGTAGTATGAGACCCGCCGTTCCGTGAACCAGCAGATCTCAGAAAAGATCATCCCAGCTGGTACTGTCAATCTTGTAAAAGCCCTTAAAGGTGGGCTCCAGCCACTCTTACAGTAAGATTCTACAAGTGTACTCATCTCCCTGCATTCAATGTTGTCTTCTGTTATGCAGCTTGTGTATCACTGTACAACAAGGCAGGGGTATGGGAAAGGTGTGTACTAGAGATGAGTGAACCTGGAGCATGCTCGAGTCGATCCGAACCCGAACTTTCGGCATTTGATTAGCGGTGGCTGCTGAACTTGGATAAAGCCCTAAGGCTATGTGGAAATCATGGATATAGTCATTGGCTGTATCCATGTTTTCCAGACAACCTTAGAGCTTTATCCAAGTTTAGCAGCCCCAGCTAATCAAACACCGAATGTTCGGGTTAGCTCATCTCTAGTGGGTACCCATTTTTGTGAGAACAGTAATAGCAGCCATCTTGGATTTCACCATTTTTTTTTTTTTTATAAATGGCTGAATAGACCTGACCCATAGACAAGTTTGATCATGCAGCTTTTATGGGCCCTACCCCTTAGGTACTACTGGATGTAGGACTCCCCTCTCTGGATGAACGGCACTATTAGCAAGCAAGAAGAGAGGGAAACAAACCTCATGCCCTACTTTCCTGGCAACGCCATAGTGGAGGGTCAATTTTGCTCTGGGCCCGCTCTCTCCAACAGTACTAGGGATAGAAGCTCTGCTAAAAAACAAACAGATATTATTTCATTTGCCCTTACAAGACGATGTCCACTTAAAGGGGTTTTTCTAATGGTTACAATTCACAAGGGAGGTGGCCATTGCTATATTACCTGTTACTAGAGATGAGCGAACTGGGTTCGGGTTTGAGTCGATCCGAACCAGAACGTTCGGCATTTGATTAGCTGGGGCTGCTGAACTTGGATAAAGCTCTAAGGTTGTCTGGAAAACATGGATACAGCCAATGACTATATCCATGATTTCCACATAGCCTTAGGGCTTTATCCAACTTCAGCAGCCACCGCTAATCAAATGCCGAAAGTTCGGGTTCGGATCGACTTGAGCATGCTCCAGGTTCGCTCATCTCTACCTGTTACTATTTGTGCCCCTGCTGTCTGTGTCATTGGTTTGCTGTGTGCTAGGAGTCAATAAAATCCAACACTTAAAATTCCCATTTTATTTTATTGAAAAATCACTTAAATACAACATCTTACAAAGTATGTCAAAGATGGCAGCGAACGCATAAGCTGCAGTTATTACATACACAGCATTCCGCACTTTACATTTTTCTCAAGGGCATTGGTCTCGAATCTGTGACTCTCCAGCTGTTGCAAAACTACAACTCCCAGCATACCCTAAAAGTCTGCCTCAATAATGAGTTGGGCCTGAAAAGGCAAAGCTAGTCGATCTCAGAACATGATGAGTAGGGCCTGAAAAGGCAAAGCTAGTCGATCTCAGAACATGATTAGTAGAGCCTGAAAAGGCAAAGCTAGTCGATTTCAGAACATGATGAGTAGACTCAGATTACCAAATGATCCACCAACCTGGGGACTTGCGGGATCTACATGTAAAAATGATTCCTAAATATATACACAATCTATAAGTAGAGAAAATTCTACTACTACTATAGCCTTACCGCTACGTATCTTTGTGTCCACGCTGGACACATCTCAGGACAATTTGCTTAAAGAAGTATCAATGGATAAGTGAGAGCGGACTGTCAGTATGACAAACAAAAATGACTCCCACCTCCATGCCTTCTAGCCTTTATCATAGTGACCTAGAGCTGGGTCCCGCTTACTCCTAGGGTCTCGTTAGCTACTGGTGACCTCTGCACCTTCTTCTTGGTGACCGTGCTGCACTTCTGTATGATCTCATCCGCCTTGGGTCTTTTGGGGATTTTGGGCAATGATGAGGTCAGTGATGAATTGGAGGTACTACATGAAGAGCGCCCACTACTGGAGGAGCTAAGTCTTC